>NC_045436.1:162192829-162492829 GCF_002776525.5 Piliocolobus tephrosceles | reverse complement strand
GTCCTACAGTAGTTTATATATATTTCTAATAAATGGTGACTCAATATGAATCTACTTTCTTCATTATTTTAATGGGGCAGTTATAAAGTTTTAAAAAGCATAAAATATCCCTGAACTATTCATCATGTTGAGTTTTTCACCATACTTTGTATACTAATTTCTCATCCTGAATGAGCTTAATTATAGAATTGCTTTATGTCTCCCCAGCATCTATTCCTTTTTTTTTTTTTTTTTTTTCTGGTAACAGAAGATCAATTTTCCTCATTGGTTTTAGTCTTGGTAGACTATCCAATAATGTGTCTCTGCCCTCCCTTTGGTAAAGGATATGTAAAAGTTCAAGCGAGGCCATGACTAGGTTTTCTTCTAGAAATTTTAATATTGAACTGAGCTACACCGAGTTTAAAAATGGCTGGCCAGGCGCTGTGGCTCACGCCTGTAATCCCAGCACTTTGGGAGGCTGAAGCAGGCAGATCACGAGGTCAGGCAATCGAGACCATCTGGCTAACAAGGTGAAACCACGTCTCTCCTAAAAATACAAAAACTTAGCTGGGCATGGTGGTGGGCCCCTGTAATCCCAGCTACTTGGGAGGTTGAGGCAGGAGAATGGCATGAACCTGGAAGGCGGAGTGAGCTTGCAGTGAGCTGAGATCGCGCCGCTGCACTCCTGCCTGACTTCCTCTAAAAAAAAAAAAAAAAAAAAAAAAAGCCACATTTCACTCATCTACAGGTAACACTTTGAAGAAACAAGTGTTGCCTAGATTCTTGGATCCTTGCTGCCTAGATTCTTGAAATTGCCTTATGTGGCCTTGCCGATACGTGTTTGTTAAACTATTCTTTGAATCTTTGAGCTATTCTGTCTTCTTCCTAATAATTTTCTGTTTTTACTCAAATGAATTAGAATTTGTTCCTGTTACATGCAACCAAAAAATCCTAATTGATCATTGATATTCTGAGAATTCATTTCTAACAAAAGGGCAACTTGTATTTGAAGGTAAGTCTGACAGTATAAATGAGCTTAATTTAATTGGCTTATTATTTTTCATATCCTGTTCATAAAATATTTTCTCATTCTCAAAATAAGATGTTCTTATGTACATTACAGCCATATTATTAACTTTTCATTCCTTTGAGATTTCAACAAATATAATGGTAGAGAGATGTGTTGGGAATATTTAAAAGCAAAAATAGACTAGGATGAAATTGCCATCATTTGAAAGAAAAATTTGTTTCAAATCAGATAACCAAATTTGCCTTCACTGGACAGGTAAACACGTTAAATACACTTATCTAGGAATCTAGTTGCTGTAATTCATTAAATCAACCCATAATTTTGAATTCACACATCATTGGAAGTTTTCTCCTTCTACGAGCATTACTTGGCATGGTGGGAAACAGAAACAAGTCCTTTGTGAGCTGTTGCTTAAATAAAACGCAAGGGAGACATTCATATTATGGGCCTCTGAACACATTGCCAAATTACAATTATCCATAAACAAAGACCAGAAACCCAGAAAAAAATCTATTAGTATTGCCATGCCTTCTTAAAGCTCTTCCTTTGATGATTTCTACTGCTACTCAGAGTCACATTATTACCAGCTGATAGGTGGCACAGATGGCTCAGAACAGAGAGGTTTGTTTCTGTCATGGTTGGTGCCATTTCTTCATGTCTCTTTTTTTAAAATGGATATTTGGCATATTTCAGTTTTCTTTATTTCTCGCATAATTGTTCTATATTTTTATTGTTGTCTTCACTTAAGTAGTCAGAATGTGGTTTATGGGTATGGAGCACTAGCCTGGCTCCCTTTGAACTCATGGTAACAGGAGACAGCTCTGTTTATTTTCCTTCTGCTGTTTGTTTGAAAAATACTCTAGCTGGTTTGGCTTTCACCATAAAGCAAGAAACTGGCCCTAATAATTTCAGTCCTAGTATCTGAGCATGTGTGCACATGTTATCTTGGGCTTTCTAATGCTTTCTCAACTTTAGTCTTACCCTTGTTGCTTTTCTTTCTCTCTGTCTCTCTCTTTCTCTCTCTCCCCTTCTCTCTCTCTCTCTCTCTCCCCTTCTCTCTCTCTGTTCATTTTCTTCCTACACACCACAGACACACACACACACATACCACACACACACATTTTCGCCATTCATGGACACTTTGTCATTACTATGTATGGGAGAAATTCAATAATGCAAAGTAAAACTATTAGCTCCAAACTCTCCTGTTTCAAATTACTTTCCAATGTCTGCTTGCTCTATTTCCATTTGTTTTCTTTTTCTCCTCTCTCATTATCTTTATGAATTCCTCTGCATTGCTATAATCTTTAACTTGCTTAGGAATTTGACTGAAGAAAATCATAGCAGAAGGTTTGGGCCTCTCCTACATTCGTGAATCCACAGAAAGTGTTAGGGAGGATTAAATGGCCCCCTCTTTGCCCCTGTTCCCATGATCTTTGATATAAATTTTCCAGTGCAAATAAGAAATTCGGACTTATTTCTCTAACTACAAACTTCCATCTCGTATATACTTCAAGAATCAATTTGAGCTACTAGGGTTATTTGATTTCACCTTCCCAAAACTTTCATTTAATATACTCTGCTTATAAACTTTACATATATTCAAAAGTTCACAGGCAATGAATCTATAGAACACAAGAATAGACAGTATTTCCATGTAGTTTCTACCATATTCCTTATAAGTGGGTCTCAGAATTATATTTCAGAGTAAGGACCAAAGGGGCTTTTAGGAAAATAGTATGTCATTAACTCACCTTCTGGCATTTTAACTGTTATCAGCTGTACAGTTTCGTTTTATTACAACAGACATTATTGTGATAACTTTTCCTACTTTATCTTTGCAATTTATTGAAGCAGTTAATTTCTCAAAAAGTAAGAACATTTTTTCTCATTAGAAATTCCTTCATGGCCTCTTTAATACATGTTCCTTGCTATTTAGAAGAACTGCTGATAAGTGATTTTGACTTGTATCCTCAATAATGTGAGATGTTTAAGGGAAACTTGGCAAACCACTTAGGGTCTGAAGCCATTTCTTTTTTATTTTATTTTATTTTATTTTATTTTTTATTATACTTTAAGTTCTAGGGTACATGTGCATAACGTGCAGGTTTGTTACATATGTATACTTGTGCCATGTTGGTGTGCTGCACCCATCAACTCGTCAGCACCCATCAATTCACCATTTATATCAGGTATAACTCCCCAGTGCAATCCCTCTCCCCTCCCCCCTCCCCATGATAGGCCCCAGTGTGTGATGTTCCCCTTCCTGAGTCCAAGTGATCTCATTGTTCAGTTCCCACCTATGAGTGAGAACATGCGGTGTTTGGTTTTCTCTTCTTGTGATAGTTTGCTAAGAATGATGGCTTCCAGCTGCATCCATGTCCCTACAAAGGACGCAAACTCATCCTTTTTTATGGCTGCATAGTATTCCATGGTGTATATGTGCCACATTTTCTTAATCCAGTCTGTCACAGATGGACATTTGGGTTGATTCCAAGTCTTTGCTATTGTGAATAGTGCCACAATAAACATACGTGTGCACGTGTCTTTGTAGTAGCATAATTTATAATCCTTTGGGTATATACCCAGTAGTGGGATGGCTGGGTCATATGGTACATCTAGTTCTAGATCCTTGAGGAATTGCCATACTGTTTTCCATAATGGTTGAACTAGTTTACAATCCCACCAACAGTGTAAAAGTGTTCCTATTTCTCCACATCCTCTCCAACACCTGTTGTTTCCTGATTTTTTAATGATTGCCATTCTAACTGGTGTGAGATGGTATCTCATTGTGGTTTTGATTTGCATTTCTCTGATGGCGAGTGATGCTGAGCATTTTTTCATGTGTCTGTTGGCTGTATGAATGTCTTCTTTTGAGAAATGTCTGTTCATATCCTTTCCCCACTTTTTGATGGGGTTGTTTGTTTTTTTTCTTGTATATTTGTTTGAGTTCTTTGTAGATTCTGGAAATTAGCCCTTTGTCAGATGAGTAGATTGCAAACATTTTCTCCCATTCTGTAGGTTGCCTGTTCACTCTGATGGTAGTTTCTCTTGCTGTGCAGAAGCTCTTTAGTTTAATTAGATCCCATTTGTCAATTTTGGCTTTTGCTGCCATTGCTTTTGGTGTTTTAGACATGAAGTCCTTGCCCATGCCTATGTCCTGAATGGTACTACCTAGATTTTCTTCTAGGGTTTTTATGGTATTAGGTCTAACATTTAAGTCTCTAATCCATCTTGAATTAATCTTCATATAAGGAGTAAGGAAAGGATCCAGTTTCAGCTTTCTACTTATGGCTAGCCAATTTTCCCAGCACCATTTATTAAATAGGGAATCCTTTCCCCATTTCTTGTTTCTCTCAGGTTTGTCAAAGATCAGATGGCTGTACATGTGTGGTATTATTTCTGAGGACTCTGTTCTGTTCCATTGGTCTATATCTCTGTTTTGGTACCAGTACCATGCTGTTTTGGTTACTGTAGCCTTGTAGTATAGTTTGAAGTCAGGTAGCGTGATGCCTCCAGCTTTGTCCTTTTGACTTAGGATTGTCTTGGCAATGTGGGCTCTTTTTTGGTTCCATACGAACTTTAAAGCAGTTTTTTCCAATTCTGTGAAGAAACTCATTGGTAGCTTGATGGGGATGGCATTGAATCTATAAATAACCTTGGGCAGTATGGCCATTTTCACGATATTGATTCTTCCTATCCATGAGCATGGTATGTTCTTCCATTTGTTAGTGTCCTCTTTGATTTCACTGAGCATTGGTTTGTAGTTCTCCTTGAAGAGGTCCTTTACATCCCTTGTAAGTTGGATTCCTAGGTATTTTATTCTCTTTGAAGCAATTGTGAATGGAAGTTCATTCCTGATTTGGCTCTCTGCTTGTCTGTTACTGGTGTATAAGAATGCTTGTGATTTTTGCACATTAATTTTGTATCCTGAGACTTTGCTGAAGTTGCTTATCAGCTTAAGGAGATTTTGGGCTGAGACGATGGTGTTTTCTAAATATACAATCATGTCATCTGCAAACAGGGACAATTTGACTTCTTCTTTTCCTAACTGAATACCCTTGATTTCTTTCTCTTGCCTGATTGCCCTAGCCAGAACTTCCAACACTATGTTGAATAGGGGTGGTGAGAGAGGGCATCCCTGTCTTGTGCCAGTTTTCAAAGGGAATTTTTCCAGTTTTTGCCCATTCAGTATGATATTGGCTGTGGGTTTGTCATAAATAGCTCTTATTATTTTGAGGTACGTTCCATCAATACCGAATTTATTGAGCGTTTTTAGCATGAAGGGCTGTTGAATTTTGTCAAAGGCCTTTTCTTCATCTATTGAGATAATCATGTGGTTCTTGTCTTTGGTTCTGTTTATATGCTGGATTACGTTTATTGATTTGCGAATGTTGAACCAGCCTTGCATCCCAGGGATGAAGCCCACTTGATCATGGTGGATAAGCTTTTTGATGTGCTGCTGAATCCGGTTTGCTAGTATTTTATTGAGGATTTTTGCATCGATGTTCATCAGGGATATTGGTCTAAAATTCTCTTAAAACCAACCCCAACTGATTAGTTTCTGTCCCATTACTACCCTCAACATTCAAAAAGTTCCCAAATTGCAATGATCAGTCAAATCTACTTATGAACTTCCTAAAGACAAAGTTTTACTTTGTTTAATAAATTATTTTTTCTCAGATTATTATTTTTTTGTTTGATTATGTAATTCCAGTATTTGACAGCATTGAGTTTGAAGGACTGGATCTATCATCTCAAAATAAGTGGGAGAGATTTTAATTATCCAATAAATATATACTCTTTATAACTCCAAACCATGTAAATCATCTTTGATCTAATCAACCAGCAGAAGTCAGACTGTCTCTCTCTCTATCTTTTTTTTTCACTTTTGGACTTTGATTTCTCTGTGTGTATTTGTCTAGTTCTTGTCTCCTGACAGAACTCTAGCAAGATAAATGAGGATAATTTACATCTGAGAACATGCCCAAAATGTAACAGCCTTCAGAAAGTCTAGTAAATGATAATAACAGGAAATATGACAGACAAGAATTCAGCGATGTGAGTAGAGCAGGTATTAAAGAAAGAAAAGTAAAAAAAAGAAAAGATTGATACTGACTGTGACGAGGAGATCAGGGGCAAGTTTAACCAGCCTAACATGGAAAGTGTCAATGTTACTTTTTAGATTTTGGTTATGTTTCTCTTTCCATGGACAGTGGTTCCTTTATAAGCCCACATAATGGTCCCCATTTAGAGCCCAGAGATTCTATTCTCTAGCTTCTAGGTTCATAGCCTACCATTTGGACTAGTGAATTTTCCTAAGCACAGTAGGGTAAGTCAATGTTAATTAATGACAAAGTCTTAACAACCCAAACATTAATGAATATCTACCATATGCCAACAGAGCTAAAGATATTTTACATATATGATGTTATTTCCTTATATAATTCTTTATGGTAATTATTGTTGTTCCTATCTTATAGCTGAGAAAACTAAGCCTTAGAGAGATAAAGTGCCTCCTTCCAGGTCCCACGGGCAGTGAGTCACCAACAGGTCTTTGGATTTAGGTCTCATCCACTCTGCTCTATTTAAATGCTTGAAGGCAGCTGTTCTGCCACATCCACCCTCTGACCCATATATCCACCACATTTGCACTCAATGCTTTCCAATTTGAACAAAAAATATAGTAAAATGTACTACTAATTTTAAATTCTAATATATCTTAATTTCATCAGAAAGCCCACTTTCAGCTGTCACCATATTTATAATACAACACACATTTATTAGAACAATATGCAGTTTTTCTAAGTATTCCTAAAGGTTTGGAAACTGGGTAATTTTTACATCTATCGCAATGCTATGCTCAAGGCACTGTGTGATAATAAGACCCACAGAGTCCTGCTTCAGCTAGCTTACACCATGAATTCAAATGCACAGCAACCAAAGAGTCTTAAGTAAGTCATCATCAGCTGAGCAGTGGTGAGTTTCATGGGCTTTTCCTGAAAGAGGTGATCTTCAAGCATGCTTCTTGAATATTAAGTAGAAAACCAGCTCTGGCCTTTGCAGAGGCATAAAACAACACCCAAACTGAGTTTGCATGACACAGGAAAAATTTCAGAGACACAATGGAAAGAAAATCAGAAAGGCTGAAAAAGAGGAAATTAAGAACTCACCCAATTTATGCAAGGTAATGCAAAGCGGGTACTAAAGGTTTAGGAATGGCAAATGACTGATTGCCAGAATGGAAGACAAAAGCAACCTTGATAACATTATTCTGAATTGCTGATGAAAAAGCTATATACAGTCAGTGACATCCACTACCAGAGCATTCTTTAAGGACTTCCTGTACTGATGTTGCCTGAGTATTAGGAAGAAGACTAATGCATGGTTCAGCCTCTAATTCCACACCTCAAACCACAGGGCACTTGGGCATATCTTTGTGCCTTTCTGAAGATCAGAGCTAGGAGACTCTAAGTCTTTGCCAAGTCCATCTCCATCATTTAGCAGATAAGGAAACTAAATTTTATGAGATGAAATGGCTTTGGCTTAAATCACAATGGGCATGAGTTGTAAAACTGAGCACTTCACTGCTCTTCAGGATGCTGGGGAAGCTACTGCAGCAAAGGATTCCTAAAACTGACTTAATGGACACTTTAGGGCAGGGAGGTCACAATGCCACCCAGAGACTCTGCTACCCTTATCACATGGTTTCCAAAGACATGGTTTCTCATTTTCATCATGTCTAGCCAGAGAGATGTGACAATATTGACCCTTGCCTGAACCCTGTGATTCTGGAAAACAGTGACAATTAAGAAATCCCCTCATCCTTTTGTGTCCTGGTACACAAACAATGACTCTTTTTCATATACGTTAGATAATATGCATGAATTCCCCCTTGTTTACTTAGGAAAAGGTTAGACCTAAACTCGAAATTCCAATTCTATGACTCGTAAAGAATTATCTGAACTGCTTATCACTATGATTATTTGGAACCAAATGTTTGCTAATCAAACTCTGGTGAAGTTTCTGTTCTCCTCCCAGGTCCTGAATTCTTACCAAACCTTAGCCTGAGCTGGTATAGACCCCTGCTTAAAAGTCCTTCCTGAGAAGAGGCTGGTCTCAGAGTGAAAATGTCCTGTGGTCTACTATGGGACTGCACAACCCTTACATTCCACATCAGCTCTTTGTAGCCTCCTTCCCTCCCCTTAATAAAGGAGGAGCTCCTGTTTTCTTAACCTGTGAGGCATTGCTGATCTTATGGTCAGAACATGATTCTCACTACAATAGTCCATTTTCTCTTCCACTTCCTCCCTTTTCAAATAAAGCCTCTCCTTACTAAATCCAGTTTTTTTTTTTCTTAATTTGGCAGAAAAAATATCAAAAACAACACACAACAAAAATACCTAGAAGTTTGAACATTGTCTTTGAACCACACTCCATCAACAAGGGGACTCAGTTACTGGTCTTCTCTGTATTCGTTCTAGGATCAGGGCCAAATTATACACTTTGCCTTCCTTGTGTGTTAGTCTCCTCATTTAAAATAATGATAAAAACAGAACCTGCCTCATAGAGTTTTGGGGAAATAATAAATGAGGAAATGCAGGTAGAGTGCTTAGTACATCATCTCCACATAGTAATAAACAAATAAATGACAGCCTATCACATATGAGAATAATGCCTGGCATTTTTGACACCTATTACCTTTTAAAATTCTCACAATAACATTATAACAATATTTAAAAGTTGGATTATTGTTATCGTTTTACAGAAGAGGAATTGGAAACTCAATAAGATTAAGAAGATAGTTTTTCTGACTGTAATTCCTGTCTCTTTCATCTCCATGTTAAATCATGCATTTCCTTAACTTCTAGAGCATATTAAATGATTACAATTCCCTGAGTTTAACAGAAAAACTACCTTTTGTATTACTGAATCACTTTGCTCCATTGAAATGCAAAGATATGTGTCTCCAATAATATATACAAAAGAAAGAAAAGTGTTACTTATTTTTCTCAAAATAAGTCATGGAGAAACAAGAGTCCAAGTAGAAAATGCCATTGAAAAATTGAAATCTGTTTCATCTGGTTGGCCAGATCAAAGCCCATGGCATACAACAATCAATAAAGATGTGCTGAACTACTGAATGGAAAGAGAAAAATATGGTAACACTCCTGGGGAAATGTCAATCAAATGAGACTACCGAATAGAAACGTAGGAAATGACGTCAATCCCATTACATGTAAATGCAAAGACATACTTCTGTTTTGTTGTTGGATTAATGATGACTACAGACATTGTCTAGAATTCCTATTCTGTTCTTATCTACTTCCATTGCATCTCACCAGAAGTAAAATAACAACATATTAAAATGGTTAAATGACATATTTGGGGCTGCTTTTAATCTGAGTTTAAAGAGAAACTCAGTAATTAGTATTTTCAGAAATTTAAAAATCAAACTTCAGCTATTATAAAAAAGTTTCATATTTCAAACTCTCAATATGTTATGAGGCTCCTTCATGATATCTTTAGGGTCATGATAAGATTGTGGCTCTAGAACATTAAACATAAACTGAAAAGAGAGAACATGATGGTTTTAATAGTGGAAAATATTTCTCATTAACTGCATGCTTGTCCTTGATCTGCATTATTAGACTATAAGATTCTGAGGACAGAAACAAATTCTTATTCATGTCTGTCTCCATCTGTCCATCCACCTGTTCATCCATCCATCCATTCCATCCACCCACCATTTATAGAACCTCTATTGTATTCTTGACATTGCTTGAATGGAACACAAGATGAGAACACATTTTTTTTTTCAGATGCCACAGTCCACTTGAGGACACAGTTACGTACAACTTACAGTGATAGACCCAAAATATGAAATATGTCCTAGGAAAAATGAGGTAAATGTTTAGATAAAATAATAATTAATTATGACTAAAAGATTAGATAAGGCTAGTACCTAGTACAGTGGGTTATGTGGTGCTGACAAATAACAAATACTGAATAAGTGAGTGAATAAATTGGACAATAAAATCCACACTTGATCATGGTGTTTATTTCAGGCTTGATTGAATTATTCATATTTGGCATTGAAAAGGAATCTTAAACCAGATGATTTCTAGGTCTATGAAGAAAGCCAATTCAATTCAACAGAATTTGCTTTCATAAGATCCTTGTGTATAATACTTAATTGGTTCTCCTGGAATGTGACAGATGGTGAACCCTGCCTGTCCAGTCCAAGATGAAATGACCAGGAACCTTGTGCACATACCTGAGGTTGTTAAGGATCTATGTGGTTGGAAAGCAAATAACTCTGCATTAAGTTCCTGAAGCACACTTTCCCCTCTGAGCCTTTTCATAGACTGACTCTCTTATTCAATAAGCCTATAGACAAGTATATACATACATGCCATACACACAACTTGAAATCAATGTCTACAGGAAGTTTCTTCGATTATCCCAATACTACAGAAGGCACTTCTACATGCTACCGTGTACTTTCTCTATTATGATATTGATGACAGTGTTCTACTTTATGTTTAATTTTCTTGATTATAATTTCTATGCAAGCAAAGAGTGAGTCATATTCATCATTGTATCCCCATTGCCTAGCATAAGTCCTGGCATATAGTCACAGAACAATACTTATTCAGTAAAAAATTATGAGTTTAATGCATTACTACACTAATATTCTCAAAGCAGAGCTGTGATCATATTATACTTCCAGTCCGAAACTTGCCCCTGAATGCCAAATGAAGTTTAAACTGCTTAGAGTAGTAGTGTAGGTCTTCTGCAATCTAGTCCTTACCATATTATTGCTAAATCATATGTCAAAAATTTCAGCAACATTGACATTCTGGATATACCCTCGGTTCAAAAGCATTGCACATCAAAAATTTCCCTGAGCCTCACACACTGTCTGTTTCAACTCTGCCCATCTTTAAAACCAGCTGAACTCCTCTAAGGAGATGTCCCTAATCCTTTCCTCCTCCAACTCTACCCTAGCTCTGAGAATTATTTTCTTTCTTCTACCTATCCATAGCTTTAAATATACCTGTATTACAGAGTTTACCACAAACTACCATGAACTATATTTGGCTTTTTAATGCATGCTTCATCTTCCTTTTCAGACTGTGAGTTCCTGGAGGGGAGGAGCTATATCTTATTCACCCTTATCATTATCAAGTGAAAAACGAATACAATTTTATCTCTATGCAAAGGAAGAAAGAACTTTCCAAGTAGATAGAATTTATGATACCTTTGATTCATTGTTGAAATGGCCATACATTAATGTATAATAAAATATTTTAACCCATTTTAAATTTATTGAATGTCTCCACATGTAGCTGTTCCTTCTTCAAACCTACTCCAGAAATGTAGGTAATAATACCAAGTTACAGGATTCTTAAGAGAATCAAATGAGATGATGCATACCATGCATTTAGTGTCTGGTCCATAGTAAACAATATCTTTCTACTTATTACTACTCTCATTCCTATTCCTACCACACCATTTTCATTATTTATGATTTTATGTATCATGGTTGGCATTTCAAAGAGAACTAGAGCACATTCACACTCAACTTTCAATTCTTTATTTTGCATGTGTTTTTTCCCAAAGACTCCTATGTTGCACTGTTGCACGAAGTTTTTACCACCAAAGCCAGGGCCCCATGTCTTACTAGCGGAACTGTATGATTCTTGACTCCATAATAGTTGGAAGATGCATGCTTCACTGAAGTGCCATTGATTTTCAACTAAAGTGAAATGCTTTTATTTAATGCTTTCTTAAGAGAATTACAATGAAAGTTGAAGAGGGTTTGGCTTTAGAGAAATCCATTATTAATTTTACATGGCAAAATTGGGAGTTATATATCGAAATTTCAATATAGGGGTCCCTTACATTTGCTTAATCAAAATGTTATTCTAAAGCTATTTGTCTTTTCTATGAAATGGAAAGCCTGTTTTGTCCTAGACTTCTAAATCCCTTGTTTTGCTCAAACAAGCCTTAGTATTTGCTCTCAGGGAGTACTACCTCTTAGTTCAGCATAAAGGGTGTAGCCTCAAATTTCACATCTATGTACTGTTTTTTGTTTGTTTGTTTTTTGTTTTTGTTTTTTTTCCTGAAGAATCTTAAAGAGATTTGGTCATCTTAAAACACCTTGATCTCTTGCCCTCTCTCCATGGTAAAAAACAAACAAACAAACAAACCTTAGGCTATGCCAGACATACAAATACATTCACACTCCACTCTGAGTGGTACCATTAATTTGCTTTGTCTTAAATGATGCTAGTTTTAACTTTGATTGCTTTCACTGCTCACCTTGGAGGTCTCCAAAATGAACTCATATATCCTCAGTGTTCTGAAGAGGCTTCAGTCCAATGCAACACCTTAGAAAAAAGAAGAAATGATTTCAAGAGCATCCTTTTTCCTACCACTTAAACCTTCATAACGCTGAAGAAAAATTTAACCTTTGTCCCATTCAATGGCTCCTGTAATGTTGTAAAGCTGTATTTTCCATTGATACACGCTTTCTAAGCATTTAAAGGACAAATAATAAATAATTTCAGTAGAATGTGATATATGTTGTCCATGTTTGCATAACTTAAAGGCAGAAGGAATTCAGTTTGGAGTACTGTCTCCCATCCCACAAAAATTTTTTCCTTGGGCTAAATCAAACATAGGAAATTTTTGCCTAAACACATTTCTTAAAGGAAAAGTCATAATCAATTGAAAAAAATAGCAGTTGATAATGAAAATGGTTTTTTCAAGCATAGTGATAACATTTGCTGCTGTGCATTCTATAAAAAGCTATTAGATTCCTATAACAGGACTGTGATATTGCTTTGCTTCCTGCTGCTGATTATAATTTTAAAGATGGAAAATCGAGATGCTTCTATTTTACCCTATGAAACAAACCCTGACTTCTGGTCAGCCTGGTTTCATATTTCTCTAGCTGGGATCAAAAATTTTCCTAGGCAGCAACAAGAGAATTTACACTTTTAAAAATTTCTTCAAATATAAGTATGCACCTTCTATTCTTGCTTCTGGGGTACAGTAATTTAAAAATTCTTGCGAGTTGAAAGTTGGATCTGTAAAAAAAAAAAAAAAAAAAGGATGACACACCGTGTGATTGGAAGTATAATTAATATTATACACAGTGCTATGTGGATGTAATGAAAAAAGATCCATGTCCATCTTAAACGTCAATCTTGTAGGACCTTCAAAAGAGAGAACTCTTGACTGTGGATATTCATTGTCTTCCTACCTGAAATGCGGGATGATTAGACTTAATGACACTTTTGGGGACCCGAAAGAAGAGTTGTCTATAGAGTCATTAGGCTGCTTGCTTTGTGTGCCTTGATGAATCTGTATCTGAAGGCAATTTTAAATGAAAGCTCCAAAATGTTTTGCATCAAAGTGGCATCACTGAACATCACGCTCTTAAAATTAAAAGGACAGTAGTACAGTATAGAGATTAAAAGCATGTTCTTGGAATCAGATATTCTTTTTTCAATCCTGTCCAGCCCAAGCTAGCAGTTATTTAGGCCAGTTACTCAACCTCTATATAAGACTCAGTTTCCTCATCTATAAAATAGAGATAATATTACCTACCTTCAATAGTTGTGAAGATTGTACAAGATAATATATGTGAAGATTTACATACTATCTGATACAGAGTAAATACTTAATATGTGGTAGTTAATATTATTATGACATCAGTATATATTTATGATACTTCATAGTTTACAAAGTACATTCAAATACTTATGTTGATTTGCTTAAGTTTCACCACAACCTATTTGTTCAGGTTTTATTATTGTCACATTATAGGTGAAGAAACTGAGGTTCAAGGACTAGTAACCAGCAGCAGGTCACACAGCTGGAAGACAACTAAGAGCAAAAAGAGGTTAGACTTTTGATGGCTATATCAGGCCAGGTTCTTCCTAGTATATCAAACCTGAACCTCTGTGGATGATGATTAAAAAGAGAAATACAGGCTCATCTTAGAGATTATCCTTGTCTTTCCCAGACATTATTCTTTTCACTTAAAAAAGTTGAAGCCTGGCTCACGTCAAAAGGTAGGGATGGGCCTCTTTAAGGTAACACATAAGTATTAATGCAACAGCTTTTAGTAAATTACTGTTATTTAAAATTCTTTCTGTGCTCCTCCAGGATGTGTAATAGCTTGCCTCATTTATGTTTTTTCTTATTCATTCATTCTCAATGGACAAAATTTCTAATTCATTCAGTCTCTCCTGACACATTGTACTTGGCAGGTAATTCGTAATAAGCTTTAATTTTGAAAATGAACATTTGTCATTTGGGACCGACACTTAGATAGTTTAAAAACACCAAACCCGCTGTGCAAACATCTGGAAAAGTTGATGATAGGGGACTGTTTGCTGCAGTCAACGTGTCTACCAAGCAAATGACAGAATCGGACTTAGAAAGGTCTGTTGTCAGAGATCACCAGTAATGATGATTTGTCTAGTAAGAGATATTAGAGGAAGAAGAGATGGGAAAAAAAGCATTTTCCATCAATTTGGCAGATGTATTTGCCATTATATGTGAGTTGCTAATTGATGCTTTAAATCTGTGATCATATGTGCTATTAAATATGAAACCTGTACACACAGAAATACTCATATTGATGTGAGGATAAATGTCTGAGGTCAATTTAGAGATGAGAAAATTAATGCAAGATGCTTTACTTTGGAAGTAATTCCTTTGGGAATTGTCAAATACCAGTCAGATGCTTTTGTAAGTCACCTTTTTTGGAGAGGACTGAAAGACCAGGAACAACGTTCTAAGAATTTAGACCACAGGTTCTCTAGTAATGTATGCAGATAATCAAAGAAGTAACATGAAGAAAAATGATGATTTCAGTTTTAAAATATGATAATCTATTCTTCTTTAAAAATAATTAACATCACAAGACCTAAAAGCCTTCTTGTTCACTCTCTTCTGTGATAAGCTTCATTTTGAAAAAGGCTAAAAACTTTAAGGGAGATTCTCTAGGGAGATTCTGGACTTGACATGCAAAAGTGTCAGTCTAGCTTTCATAGTAAGAGAGAGGCCAAGAATGCTGCTGAAAAGCATTCTGGGGCTTACCTTGAAATGGGATAGTAAGTGGACTCCAGAATTTTAAAGGAGCCAATCTAATACAGCTCCTTAAGATAAACTAGATGTACCTAAATTAGGACTGCTTTTAAGTAGTTGGGAGAGACAAACATGAACAGATATTTTTAAATTACAATATATAACTTCTTCCACAGAGGTGCAATTAAAGTGCTAAGAAAGCACTGCAGACAGAGAACCTGACACTGACAAGGAGAATTACAAATGCATCAGTGAGGAGCTGGCATTTTGGCTCAGTCTAGAAGTCATAGGAATTTTCCTGGAGAAAGTTTTTTCAAAGTGAATAGCATATGCAAAAATGGTAAGAACTATTGAGAAATAGACTTTCCTTGAATGTGAGTTCAGTGAGATTGCAAGGTTTCCAATAGCTCCTTTTGGTAGTGAATAAAACTGAGTCAAATTTGAAGAAATCAGTAACTCAAGGGAATTCCTTCATTGGTCTTCTCACTAACGTGAGTGCGTGTGTGTGTGTTTTATGGGATGTGTGTGGGAGGGGATGTTTTTACCATTTCTCAGAGCCACACCCTTACCTAAATATTGTATGCTCCAAGTAAACTAAGAAAATAAATGTTGGAGATGGGGAGAATGGAAATGGAAAGATAAAGAGGAGTTTTATCTTTGAAAATAGACAATGACTTACCTTATTTATTTTAAAGTACCTGAGCAGTCACCTATTCATGCACGTGTTTCAGAACAATTAATGTATTTTCTAATGGGAGAAGCCTTAGAAAATATCCCGTTTATGACCCTATTTTAAGAAATGAGGAAACAGGTTTAGAGAAGTTGAAACACATTTTTCAAACCATGGTTACTTGCAAATATAAAGAATAGAACTCAAATGTTTTCACTCTTAGTACAAAATTATTTCCTTTCTACCAATGCAGCTTTTAGACAAATCATCACATTATTAATGGATCAGTCAACGATTTTTTATTGATTATACTAAATGGGCCTCATAACTGGGCTCTATAAGAAACGGGAAATAAAACGAATATGTGAACTGAAGACAACCCACTAAAATATCAGACAAAGTAACAGCAATTTTAAATGAGTCCTTGTATTAATTGCTGTGGCAGAACCTAATGTTACCAAATATTCATTTGGATAAAGTGGATATCTGAAAATCATGACCTTGATTTTTCGGTTGTCTGATATGTGCTGTGAATGAAAAGTAGACTTTATTTCACATGGTCATTCCAGTTGATTTACTGTGTTTTCTTCAGGCACTTTGCTGAGAAGAATTCTGAGGTCCTGTTTGATGTCAACAGAAAGAAATGCTATCAATGTGTAATGACAGCCATGCTAGTGACAATAAGACCCAGTAGCTATCAATTATGTAATCAGTTTAATAATAAAATCTTATATTGTACCTTTCTTCGAAGAGCAAAGGCATTTCCAAATTTGAATCATGAAATTAAAACAGAAAGCCATACTTCTTACTCCAGAGAATGACTTGATGCCAAAAGATTAAGTAAGCATCACTAATGTGCTTACATGGGACAGTATTGTGGCCAATTATGTTTCTATCCTGCCTACATTACTCAGATCTTAAGGTGATGTCACTGTGTGTTTGTGTGTATGTATTTGTGTGTGTGTGTGTGTGTGTGTGTGTTATGACATTATACCTGGAGAGAAAAACAAATCACCAAGGCTGATTTCAGAAGAAGCTTTGGCATCCATATGCCATTCACCTTAATCATTTTTAAATCAGACTGTCCTTCAATCTTACGATTCAGGCAAGGAGCTAATTGTATTTTGTCAATGTCAAAGTCCTTTAAAAGATGCTCTGGGCTTGTGAAGGCTGAATTAAAAGACATTCACTTGTGGTGGCTTTAAACCACATAGGATGACTCATCATATCAGTTATATCCACTTGTGCTGACGTTTGTCTTGCGTAACCATTGTGTTAAGTGCTTTCCATAAAAAGCATTCATGCAAATCTATTTTTTTTTTTTCCTGATCATTAAGGTACTTTAACACAAAGAGGTAGAACACTACATTGTAACCACATCCTGGGTTTGTTTTTCTGTAGGAAGATTGCTTTGTGCCTGAAAGCTATACAGGATATTTAAAGACTTGAGCAAATGATTAAATTTACCCACATTTTTTTTTTTTTTTTTTTTTTTTTTGTTCCTGGCAGCCTAAGCCATAAGCTTTACCTGTCATTCAACTCATCTAAATGCCAAAGAGAAGGGCTGACACAGAGTAGAAATCCTGTCACATGACCTCACCCTCCTCCCCATCTCCTCTGTAAGGGCTCCTGAAATTGTCATTTACATTAAAGTTCCGTGCTTAGGCCTGCAGGTGGAGAATTGCTCTTTTGTTGAGAGTTGATTTCTGTTACAGGTCAGAAAACAAAAGACTTTGTCAGACACTGGACTGCTTTCTAAAGTACCTGATAGCCAGAATTTTCTAAACAAGAATAAAAGCCAGAAAGCAAGACAATTCTTGAAATGTTAGTACAAGATAAAGGTGTCCGTTGGGAAATGAGCAACATGGCTCTGGGGTTCTCTTGAAATTCAGAGTTGAAGAATTTAGCAACACGGACACTTCTGACATGTAGAGGAAATGTGGGAGAAAAATGCAGCAACTCAGTAAATTCTACAAATATTTATATGCTACTGATAGGCTGGGTACTGCTCTAGGTCTCCGAGATACCAGAGACTGATGTAGACTATTTCTCCAGCTTCAAGGAGCCCAGAGTCTGGTGAGAAAAATTATACACAAGCAGTTGTAGCAGAAGTACAGACTCAGTATGGTTGGAAGGGATTGAAGGACACTGCAGAGTAAAATGAAACACAGGGAATGGAAAGTGCTTCTCATGTCTCCCATCATCTTCAAGTCTATTTTAAAGATATAAATACAGACATAGTTCAGTGTAGATAAATAAGCATGGCCCTTGGAACAAGTATGTCATCAAATCATTTTCTGTCTAGGTAATCTTAGGTCAAGAGAGGTTAGGCAATAACCAGAGGATACACCCTCTATGTCTTCAAAATAAAATCTATTGTTCTAAGACCATAGAAAATATGAAGATTTAACTGAAATAATGGTTCATATTTTAGCCTAAGTATATATCCTGTTATATGATCCGCTGTTATTTTCTTTGAATTCTTTTTGTAGTGATTGTGAATTTCTTTTCTTCTTTAATCTTGTTTGTAATTAATTGGCTTTATTGGATTATGGAACTAATGGACACTTTTCTTGAGATGTTTAGGAAGTACAGAAAAATTCAGAAGGGAATGCTATAGGTTTAGTGTTTGTCCCTTCCAAAACTCATGTGTTGAGAGCCTAATCATTAATGCAACAGTGTTGGGAGAGGGGGCTTAATGGGAGGTGTTTAAGTGAGCTTTGCCTGCATGAATTGATTAATGCCACAATAAAATGGTTTTTGAGAGTGGGCTCTCTCCCTTCCACTCTTCACCAATGTGAGAAGCAGCATTGCTCCCCCTCTCAAGGAGCTAGCATTCAAGGTGTCATCTTGGAGGCAGAGACCAGGCCCTCACCAGAAACCAAACCTAGTGGTGCCTTGATCTTGGACTTTTCCACTTCCAGACCTATGAGAAATAAATTTCTGCACTTTATAAATTACCTAGTCTCAGGTATTCTGTTATAGCAACACAAAACATACTGAGACAAGGGAAATAAACCAATCTATAATCATCTTATCCCACTACCTAGACTTAATCACTGCTGACATTTTCAAGCATTTTCTTCTAGAATTTTAATAACCTGTTTTATTTTCCTAAAATTTAATTTTTGGATATCTACCCCATCATGATTTGTGATACAATCCAATTTTTATTGGTGGGAGTATTCATGCTTATAATTTATTTAATCAATCCCATATGATTGACCATTACTATTTATTTTTCACCAACATTATCACTTTTCAACTGTTTCAACATTATCACTACTAGTCAAGAAAGAGGAGTCAATTAGATATATTCTACAAAAAGAACTAAACATAAACTTTATAAAAGTCCTCAATTCATGAGTTAATGACAATATATTTGAAATCAAGGTCTACGTCTTAAAATTATTTTGAATTATCTCGAACAGAAACTATAGACCAGGAAGCCATGGAATGCATGGAGTAGCTGATCTATGAGTATGTAGAGATAATTTGATTGACTAAACATCACTTAGAAAATTTCAGAAAGAAAATAATATGCTATAAAACTAATTACTTAGCAGGCATTATGCTAAGCATCATTAGGGATTCAAGAGCCCCCATGCTGAAAGCATGTCAATGATTTTGCTTTGGAATTAAAATTCAAGTGTCTCAATAGGGGTAATAATGATATAGCAAGAGTTTTGAGTGTTTTTATGAGTTAGGCATTGTACTTTATAAATCTTAACTTTTTTCCTATTGAAACTTACTTAGATTCAGAGAGAATAAATAACTTGCATAAGGTCACACAGGTAGTAAGGCCATAGAGTGGGATTCTTCTCCAACCACATTTTCCTATGACTACCTCTCACTTGTTTTTTATGCTTCACATCAAACGTTGCTACCCTCTATTATAGATAGTTTTTATTATAAGGCCCTGGTTTATTTTCCCCAAAGTACTTATCAGTAATAATGTTATTTTTCCTCTGATTTGTATGTTTACTTTTCCTGTTTGCATTACTAAAACATAACATCCATGAAGGGCACGGACTTTATGTGTATGATGCTTATTACTGTATCATCAGCACCAAGAACAATATCAAGTAACTAACTGGCAATTGATGACTATCTCATTAACAAAAAGAATGTATAGAATAAAGAACACTGTGTCTGCCCTCAAAGAACTGACCATCTATACAGTCAATTCTAAGATAAGCATAGGAATTCTAGTTTACAGTCCAGCATGGAAGAAGCTTAGAAGTTGCAACTCCATTCTAACAACATATAAAAAGCTGAAAAACCTAAAAAATTCATAACTCTTGTTAAACCTATAACAGAAATTGTCCATGTGATCCTTAGATGCATAATTTGCCCAGGGCAAACCATTATCCCCCAAATTGCAGAGACTGAGAGGCAAAAACAGAGAAGAATCACAACTTACTGGAGCAGAAAGTCACAAGCAACAACCTTCACAGGAACCAGTGACAGGCTAGGAAAACCTGAAGTGTAATTAATGAATTGTAAATTCAGAGCTGGAAGCTTCATGAGGACAACTCTGAGAGAGAAAAACTGTAGGGGACCCAGCCTTCAGGAGGTCTCCTGCACTTTTGTTAGTTTTACCTTCTGATGCTCTACCAGGTTCTCAGGGTGAGTATCAGAGGAAAAATTCTCTAATGCTTCCAGCAGGGGGAGGGAAAAAAAATTTAATCAGCCTGAGCGTTCTGTTCTTCCTAAGGAAGATTGCTCTCAAGTGAAACTATTTAACCAGAGCCTAACCTGCTGAGGTTTCCTCAGAGCCTAACTGACCTGGGGAAAGGAAAATACCCAACTCTTGCCTATTCTAGCCAACACTGTTCCACCTAAGGTGGGGACTGAGAAATACATGTGAAGATCACAGTCCAAAGGCACAGGTTCAGGGAAACACTAAGACCTAATCAATCATAGGACTAAAGAATGCTTCCCTCCCTACCTGCACTTTACCAACAAATTACTAAAGACTTATTTATAGCCATTCATTTTACACAGTACATCATGACCCACAGTCAAAAAAAAATTTCAAGATACACTAACTAGCAATAAATATGGTTTGAAGAAATAGAGCAAGCATTAACATCAGACTCATATGGCAGGAAAGTTGAAATTATCAGGGTGTGAATTTAAAACAACTATAATAAATTTGCAAATTGCTCTAATAGATAGCAGAAACCGCATACAAGAATAAATGGGCAATGTAAGCAGAGTGATGGAAATTCTAAGAAAATACAAAAAGGAAATGCCAGAGATTAAAAATTAACAGAATTGAAGAATGCCATTGATGGGCTTGTTAGTAGACTGGACATGGCTAAGGAAGGAATTTCTGAATTTAAGAATATGCCAACAAAAACCACCAAAACTGAAGGAAAAATAAAAGAAAGAAAAAAAGGGAATGAATATTCAAGAATTGTGAGATAACTGCCAACTGTGTAACATACACATAATGAGAATACCAAAAGGAGAAAAAAGAGAGAAGAAACAACAACAACAAATTTAAAACAATATTGACTGAGGATTTTCTCAGACACCAAGTCTTATATCTAGGAAGCTCAGAAAAGTCAAGTTGCATAAATGCAAGAAAACTAACATGAGGCATTTGATTTTCAAACTACGGAAAATCAAAAATAAAAAACTGAAATAAGCTAGAGAGAAAAGGAAAGAAAACTTAACTATAGGATAGCAAAGAAAAAAATTCATCCAACTTTTTTCAGAAACCATGCAAACAGAAAAAGTGAGGAAAAGTCATTAAGAAGAAAAAAAATGCCAACCTAGAATTCTTTATCCTGTGAAATTATTCTTCAAAAGTGAAAGAGAAGTATAGATTTTCTTAAACAAAAATGGAAATAATTTTTTGCCAATAAATTTTCTCTGCAAAAAAAAATGTTAAAAAAGTTTTTTAGAGAGAAGGAACCTGATATAGCTGAAAAACTTAGATTAACATAAAGGAAGAGCATCAAATAAAAAAAGAACGTAAAATTAAAATGTTTTATTTTATATTCTTAATTGATTAAATAGATAATATATCATTCAAAATAATAGCAAAAATATTCAATTATACCTTCATGTTTACATGTGTGGAATAAATGACAGTAATGATACAAAGAATAGAAAGGAAGTATTGGAATGGTTTTGTTATTAGAAGGTACTTGCACTACCCATGAAGAAATATAGTGTCATTTGAAAGTGACCTCTGATAAGCTGTAAACTTATATTGCAAACTCTAGGGCAACCACTAAAAACAATAAAGAAAGACATACTAAGGAAGGAGAGAAGCATGAAAGTACATAAAATGCTTAATTATAAACATAAAGGGTAGAAAGAAATGAAAGACAAAACAGAAACGACAGTAACAAAAAGAGAACAATAACAAATGCAGTAGATATTAGCCAACTGTATTTGTAATCTCTTTGCATGTCAATGGTTTAAATACATTAATTAAATAATAGAGATTGTCAGATTGGATCAAAAAACCAGACTCAACTATATGTTGTCTATAGCAAACTCACTTTAAATATGAAAACACATACAGATTAAAGGTAAATTGATGTAGAACGATGTACCATGCTGACACTAATAAAAGAAAAAGAGTAGTTATACTAATTTCAGACAGAGCAGACTTCATAGCAAGAAAAGTTATCATGGATAAAGAAAGGTATTATATAATGATAAACAGGTCAATTCTCCAAGAAGACATAAAAATTCTTAATATGTATATTTTTATAAATAGAAAGTCAAAATACATGAGGAAAAAACTGATACAACTCAAGGAGAAATCTACTAATAGAGTTATAGATTTCAACACTCCTCTATCAGAAATAGATACATCCACCAGGCAGAAAATCAGCAAAGATGCAGCTGAATTCAGCAACACCATCAATAAAGGGAATATAAACTACTTGATTAAACATTAACAGAATACATGTTTGTCTCAAGCTCTCAAGGAATATTTACCAATATAGACCCCATTCTGGGCCATAAAGCATACCTAAAAATATTCTAAAGAATATAAATTTTACCATGCCTGCTCTTAGTTCAAAATGGAATTAAACTAGAAGTCAAAAACAAAAAGATAGCTGGAAAATTCCAGAATACTAGAGATTAAATAGCATGTGTTCCACTAACATCAGGAACAAGGCAAGTATGTTCCCTATTGCCACTGCTTTTCAACACTAGCAGTCCTAGATAATGCAATAAGGCAGAGAAAGGAAATAAAATGTATATAAATTGGGAAGGAAGAAATAAAACAGTCTATGTTAGCAGCTGACATGATTGTCTATGTAGAAAATTCAAAAATTTTTACAAAAGAACTACTGGAACAAATAGGCAATTATAGCAATACTGCAGGATATAAGGTTAATGTACAAAAGCCAATTAATTTCCTATATAATAACAATGAACAGGCAGAAATTGAAATTAAAACCACAACAACATATACACTAACACTCAAAACATTCAAATACTTAAGTGTAAATATAACATGTATGAGGAAAACCAACTGTCATAGAAAACAAAACAGCAAAGAGCTAAATATATGGAGAGATATTCCATATTCATGGACACAAAAACTCAATATTGTCAAAATGTCAGTTCTTCCTGAATTGATTTATAGGTTAGTCAAAATCTCTTCAAGCTATTTGTAGATATTGACAAAATGATTCTAAATGTATATGAAAAAGCAAAAGAACCAGACTAGCCAACACAATATTGAAGGAGAGTAAGAAAGTTGGAGGACTGACACCTGACTTAATACACTTAATACAAAGCTGCAATAATTTAGACAGTGTTATCTGCAAAATAGAAGACAAAACATTTAAAAATGAAAAGGAGACAAATAGAGTACTGAACCAGAATAGAGAGCACAGAAAGAGATCCATGTGAGTACAGTTTACTGATCTTTGAACACAGGAGTGAGGGAATAAAATGAAGATAAAAATAATCTTTCTACAAATGGTGCTGAAATAACTGGATATTCATAGGCAAAAAAAAAGAATCCAGGTATTTACTCATTACAAAAAAAAATTCAAAATGTATGAGAGACATAAATGTAAAATGCAAAAGTATAAAATTCCTAGAATATAACAAAAGGTTAAATCTAGGTAACATATGGTTTCATAATAATGTTTTAGATACAACACCAAAGTCACCATCTATGAAAGAAATAATTGAAAAGATGAACTTAAAAACTTCTACTCTGCAAAAGATACTCGCAAGAGAATAAAAGGATAGTTACAGGCTGGGAGAAAACATTTGCAAAAGACATATCTGATAAAAGATTATTATCCAACACATATAAGGAACTCTCAAAACTAAATAATAATAATAATAATAATAATAATAATAATAATAATAATACAAATACCCTAACTATAAAAGGAGACAAAGAACTTAACAAACATCTTATCACAGGAGATGCACAGATAACAAATAAGCCTGTGGAACGATGTTCTCCATTATACACCATTAAGGAAATGTTAAAGCAACAATGAAATACAACTACGTGACTATCAAAACTACCAAAATTCAGAACAATTACAACACCAAAGGCTCACGATGATGGGGAGGAACACGAGTTTTCATTCATTGTTGGTGGGAATGCAAAATGGTATGGCCACTTTGAAAGACATATTGACAGTTTCTTAATAAAACTAAACACACCCTTACTATAGAATCCAGCAATTGTCCTCCTTGGACATATGGGAGTTGAAAACTACTGTCCACATAAAACTCTGCACACAGATGTTTACAGCAGCTTTATTCATAATTGCCAAAACTTAGATGCAACTCAGTTAACTCAGTTACTTTTCAGTGGATACACGGATAATTCTGGTATATCCAGACAATGGAATATTACTTATTGCTAAAAAGAAATGAGCTCTCAATCAAGCCATGGAAAGATATAGAACAAACTTAAATGGATATTAATGAGTAAAAGAAAATAATTTCAAAGTCTACATATTGTATGATTCCAAGTGTATGTCATTCTGTGAAAGGCAAAACTATGAAGAAAAATTTTTTTAAAAAGGAGTAATTGCCAGATTAAGGGAAGGGAGGTATAAATAGACAGAACACAGAGAAATTGTAGAACAGTGAAACTACTCTATGTGATACTATAATGGTGAATACATGTCATTCTACCTGTATGCAAACCTACAGATTGTACACACCAAGAGTGAAACCTAATGTAAATTGAGTACTTTGGGTGGTTATGATGTGTTGATGGAGGTTCATCAATTGCAACAAAGGCACCACTCTGGTGGAGAATGTTGACAATGTGGGAGGCTATGGATGTGTGGTGGTAGGGGATATATGGGAAATCTCTATACCATTCGCTCAATTTTGCTGTGAACCTAATATCACTAAAAAATGAAGTCTATTAAAAAAGAAATGCACAAAATTTATATTGCATACACAGTGTGTTTGGATGTGTTTAAGAATTTTAGTTCTATGGAAACAAAAAGGAAACAGAGTTCACACCCACCTGTATTTAGAGACGGCCCCAGACAGAAGCCAAGATGAAGCTCAGCCTTGGACATATAAATTTTTTGAAGAAAAGCTATCTTTAACTTTGTCCCAGTCATTTAAGCTCAACCCTGGTGATTCCAGAAATGAAAGAGTGCCCCTTCAAAGGGAGAGCTATGAAACCCCATAGCCTTGATAAAAACACATCAAATGAGATGCTAACGCCCCACATTGATCACACTCAGAAAGCCTGACTGAAGATGTTTATCCTAATCCTCCAATCCAGACACTTCCTGAGATACGGTCAGGAGGGCTAATTACTCCAATACATAAAAAACAAAAATCCTCTCAACTCTAACAGCCAGAGAGATCTACATTAGCAGCAACAGCAGTAAACCCTGACTCTGCCTCCTTGGTGAAAGAATAAAGCAATGTCTGACCAGTGACAGCAACATCCATAAAATCCAAATTGGATTCCTCCCTTGAAAATGAACCACAGACTTCATCTCTCTCCTGATTGCTACATATTAGGAAACATGTTTTAAAAAAATCCAACGGGGAGAAGAGATTTTCCTTGCTTTATTAGACTTTAAAATCGCCCTGGATTCAATCTGGCACCAGAAGTGAATCCACAACTGCTACAATGGGACTGGATGGAAAAACAAATGATGTGTTTAGGCTCTTGTATCAATCCATAAACTGAAGGATGGAAATAAGCATAAATGGATGTCTTCAATGGGAAAGTGAGAAAATGATGCGCATCTCATAGCTTAATAGATACTAAGATGAGTGACTCCCAGGGTTAGATAAACCAAAGATGAACTGCCAATTGAGATACAACTACTGGACTGATTTCTTTATGCCCTTTAAATCATCAATGTGGGGGCTAAAAAGAAGGAAGTTAGTCACACACTAGTAACCAAGCTCTCTAGGTCCATCTTCAAGAAGTTCTTAGACAATTTTACTGATAGTATGATAGTATAATGATTGATAATAACACACAATATACAAAACAACATGTTTGGTTGATCAGTAGAATGTGAATAATGAAGAATAAATAATTGCCATGTACTTACATCAATTAACTTATTTTTCTGACTCCAGAAGTACAAACATATCTAGGCCTTGAAAGAGCACACACTATTTTAGAAAAGGAAAATATAAATATAGATTAGAAAAATTTTCTTAATCTTTTCAATCTTTTGCATGAGCAGATATTTCTAAGGAAGGCCTCCAAGATCTTTCTCTGAACCAAAAATGTGACTGGAGCACATAAAGCTGCCCAATTCCTTTGAACCTAATGGAGTAACTCTGACATGCAGTATTTTAAATTCGAAGTTGCACAAGATCTGCATGAAGTCACCATAAAACAGATGATGTTGTCATTGGTGTGTCAGTCAAAGATTTGACCATAACTTCTTATTCATGTTCCTTAAAAGCCTGTCATTTGACGAAGAGTAAATAAAAACACTAGCTTTAATTGTAAAGGCATATCATCACAAAGTGAAATAATTAATACATCCTTAGCTTCTTACATTATTTTTTTCTGGATAATGTTTTCGCTAAGACCATATTATTCTAATATAGGTCTGATTTGTATTTATTGAACACTTACGTTCTAACCTTTACTTCTTTATCTCAGTGAGTCTTTTAAGTCTAAGAGGACACACTCAAGAAGCAACATGAATTCAGTTAAAAAGTACTGAGCCTCTGCTACCTCTCAGACACTGTAAGGTATGGCAGGCAATGTCCTCATTCTGGCAGAAGTGTTAGTCTAGTGGGGAAGAGTGAGGCCTTAAACAAATATACGAACAAGAAAAACTTCACATAGTGATGTGTTTAGCTGAGATACAGAATACAAGACATGATAGAAAATGAACAAATGGCTGTTTTTATGAATGGTCAAGGAAACCACCTCTAGAAATTTAATACTGAGATCTAAATTACAAAGTGGATTGAGCCATCTTTAAAGGAAGGATAAAAGCATTTAAGGCTGAAAAATGTACTTTGAGCTAGTGCAAAGACTAATAGGAAGGATAAGCTTTGGCTCCCTGAAAAAAATAAACAAACTCCAGTGTGCACAAAAATTCAGAAAGGAGAGAATGGTGTAAGAGGAACTCAAGGATTTATACATAGGCTGGATTTTTCAGGGCTTTGTAAATCTGAGTTAGAAGATTGGGTTACACTAGGTGAAAGAAGAGGCCATTGGAGAATTTTACCCAGAGAAATTACATGCTCTGACTCAGAATTTTAAAAGATCACTCTTGCTTCCATATTGAGAATTGACTGCATAGGGGCAAATGTAGGGTAAAGCATCAAGTGCAAGGATCCAGGAAAGAGATAACAGAGGCTTGGCCTGGGCCAACATTGGTGGTGTTGGTGACAAGCAGGCATATGCAGGAGATATTCTAAGGGAAGAATGCAGGAATTTTACGTTATCTAAAGCAATTCTTAAAATCTTAAATGTTAGGTCAAATTTTACCTCTGATACATAGGGGTTCAACTTTTGAAATTTATCTAAATTGGGCTAGTACAGAAAGATGTATGTATGTACAAAAATGTTCATCATTTTTAAGGTAAAAAAAAGCCCCTGAGAAATCAAGTGGGGAATTTTGAGATACTCATCAATGGGAAGCTTCCTAGATAAGTAAAATAAAGCTATTTAGATAAGTAAAATATTATAATGTTATTAGAGATGGTGTGAGTTTATTGATAAGAAAATATGACAATGGCATATTGTTAGGTAAAAAAATAAGTTATTATTATGTATACTGTTAAAAAGAAATTGGAATATATACAGATATAGGGTATATACACAGAAAAATGTGGAAGGAAGTGCACAAAAATATTAATGTATATCATTTAAAATATCAGCAATAAATATATTGTCATTGGGGAGAAATAGATATTCAGAACTTAAACTAATACCTTTCCTACTCATGACATCCCTAGAATTATTTGTGCAGACTTGTGAATATCTAGGTGTCAGTCCTTTGTCAATTTAAGTTTTCTAAACTGTCCACATCTCTGCTAAGTCATTAATTTGTCAGCTTACATAAATGCCCTGAAGATCATGCTTTAAAAGCAAAAGTATCAACAATGCCCCCATAAGACTCTGATTATTTTTAATGATAGCAATTGAACACTAAATTTTAATTTCTTCAGTATAACATCTTTTTTAACCAATGAATATTTAATAAAAGAGAGGGACAAAAATTGTGATATTTGGACAGGTAGATTTTTGTTCAGCAGCCTACACCATAACTGAAATTTCTCTCAAACATTGTCAGATCATGCTAAAAGCCTCCTGGCCAAAAGTATTTATGTAGTTCAATGCTTTACTTCATATCGGCATAAAGAAATACAGAATAAGAAATTTTAATTATTTAAGTTTTAAGATAAAAATATCTGTGACACTTTACCATAGTCCTATGGTAACTATTGTCTATAGTATAACAAGTTATTTTCTTTTTTTTTTTTTATTTAAGTTCTAGGGTACATGTACATAAAGTGCAGGTTTGTTACATATGTATACATGTGCCATGTTGGTGTGCTGCACCCATCAACTCGTCAGCACCCATCAATTCGTCATGTATATCAGGTATAACTCCCAATGCAATCCCTCCCCCCCTCCCTCCCCATGATAGGCCCCGATGTGTGATGTTCCCCTTCCCGAGTCCAAGTGATCTCATTATTCAGTTCCCACCTATGAGTGAGAACATGCGGTATCTGGTTTTCTGTTCTTGTGATAGTTTGCTAAGAATGATGGTTTCCAGCTGCATCCATGTCCCTACAAAGGACTCAAACTCATCCTTTTTTATGGCTGCATAATATTCCATGGTGTATATGTGCCACATTTTCTTAATCCAGTCTGTCACTGATGGACATTTGGGTTGATTCCAAGTCTTTGCTATTGTGAATAGTGCCGCAATAAACATACGTGTGCATGTGTCTTTATAGCAGCATGATTTATAATCCTTTGGGTATAAACCCAGTAGTGGGATGGCTGGGTCATATGGTACATCTAGTTCTAGATCCTTGAGGAATCACCATACTGTTTTCCATAATGGTTGAACTAGTTTACAATCCCACCAACAGTGTAAAAGTGTTCCTATTTCTCCACATCCTCTCCAACACCTGTTGTTTCCTGACTTTTGAATGATTGCCATTCTAACTGGTGTGAGATGGTATCTCATTGTGGTTTTGATTTGCATTTCTCTAATGGTGAGTGATGATGAGCATTTTTTCATGTGTCTGTTGGCTGTATGAATGTCTTCTTTTGAGAAATGTCTGTTCATATCCTTTCCCCACTTTTGGATGGGGTTGTTTGTTTTTTTCTTGTAAATTTGTTTGAGTTCTTTGTAGATTCTGGAAATTAGCCCTTTGTCAGATGAGTAGATTGCAAAACTTTTCTCCCATTCTGTAGGTTGCCTGTCCACTCTGATGGTAGTTTCTTTTGCTGTGCAGAAGCTCTTTAGTTTAATTAGATCCCATTTGTCAATTTTGGCTTTTGCTGCCGTTGCTTTTGGTGTTTTAGACATGAAGTCCTTGCCCATGCCTATGTCCTGAATGGTACTACCTAGGTTTTCTTCTAGGGTTTTTATGGTATTAGGTCTAACATTTAAGTCTCTAATCTGTCTTGAATTAATTTTCATATAAGGAGTAAGGAAAGGATCCAGTTTCAGCTTTCTACTTATGGCTAGCCAATTTTCCCAGCACCATTTATTAAATAGGGAATCCTTCCCCATTTCTTGTTTCTCTCAGGTTTGTCAAAGATCAGATGGCTGTACATGTGTGGTATTATTTCTGAGGACTCTGTTCTGTTCCATTGGTCTATATCTCTGTTTTGGTACCAGTACCATGCTGTTTTGGTTACTGTAGCCTTGTAGTATAGTTTGAAGTCAGGTAGTGTGATGCCTCCAGCTTTGTCCTTTTGACTTAGGATTGTCTTGGCAATGCGGGCTCTTTTTTGGTTCCATATGAACTTTGAAGCAGTTTTTTCCAATTCGGTGAAGAAACTCATTGGTAGCTTGATGGGGATGGCATTGAATCTATAAATAACCTTGGGCAGTATGGCCATTTTCATGATATTGATTCTTCCTATCCATGAGCATGGTATGTTCTTCCATTTGTTTGTGTCCTCTTTTATTTCACTGAGCAGTGGTTTGTAGTTCTCCTTGAAGAGGTCCTTTACACCCCTTGTAAGCTGGATTCCTAGGTATTTTATTCTCTTTGAAGCAATTGTGAATGGAAGTTCATTCCTGATTTGGCTCGCTGTTTGTCTGTTACTGGTGTATAAGAATGCTTGTGATTTTTGCACATTAATTTTGTATCCTGAGACTTTGCTGAAGTGGCTTATCAGCTTAAGGAGATTTTGGGCTGAGACAATGGGGTTTTCTAAATATACAATCATGTCATCTGCAAACAGGGACAATTTGAGTTCTTCTTTTCCTAACTGGATACCCTTGATTTCTTTCTCTTGCCTGATTGCCCCAGCCAGAACTTCCAACACTATGTTGAATAGGAGTGGTGAGAGAGGGCATCCCTGTCTTGTGCCAGTTTTCAAAGGGAATTTTTCCAGTTTTTGCCCATTCAGTATGATGTTGGCTGTGGGTTTGTCATAAATAGCTCTTATTATTTTGAGGTACGTTCCATCAATACCGAATTTATTGAGCGTTTTTAGCATGAAGGGCTGTTGAATTTTGTCAAAGGCCTTTTCTGCATCTATTGAGATAATCATGTGGTTCTTGTCTTTGGTTCTGTTTATATGCTGGATTACATTTATTGATTTGTGAATATTGAACCAGCCTTGCATCCCAGGGATGAAGCCCACTAGATCATGGTGGATAAGCTTTTTGATGTGCTGCTGAATCCGGTTTGCCAGTATTTTATTGAGGATTTTTGCATCGATGTTCATCAGGGATATTGGTCTAAAATTCTCTTTTTTTGTTGTGCCTCTGCCAGGCTTTGGTATCAGGATGATGTTGGCCTCATAAAATGAGTTAGGGATGATTCCCTCTTTTTCTATTGATTGGAATAGTTTCAGAAGGAATGGTACCAGCTCCTCCTTGTACCTCTGGTAGAATTCAGCTGTGAATCCATCTGGTCCTGGACTTTTTTTGGTTGGTAGGCTATTAATTATTGCTTCAATTTCAGAGCCTGCTATTGGTCTATTCAGGGATTCAACTTCTTCCTGGTTTAGTCTTGGAAGAGTGTAAGTGTCCAGGTAATTATCCATTTCTTCTAGATTTTCTAGTTGATTTGCGTAGAGGTGTTTATAGTATTCTCTGATGGTAGTTTGTATTTCTGTGGGGTTGGTGGTGATATCCCCTTTATCATTTTTTATTGCGTCTATTTGATTCTACTCTATTTTCTTCATTAGTCTTGCTAGCGGTCTGTCAATTTTGTTGATTTTTTCAAAAAACCAACTCCTGGATTCATTGATTTTTTGGAGGGTTTTTTGTGTCTCTATTTCCTTCAGTTCTGCTCTGATCTTAGTTATTTCTTGCCTTCTGTTAGCTTTTGAATGTGTTTGCTCTTGCTTCTCTAGTTCTTTTAATTGTGATGTTAGAATGTCAATTTTAGATCTTTCCAGCTTTCTCTTGTGGGCATTTAGTGCTATAAATTTCCCTCTACACACTGCTTTAAATGTGTCCCAGAGATTCTGGTATGTTGTATCTTTGTTCTCATTGGTTTCAAAGAACATCTTTATTTCTGCTTTCATTTCGTTATGTACCCAGTAGTCATTCAGGAGCAGGTTGTTCAGTTTCCATGTAGTTGAGCGGTTTTGATTGAGTTTCTTAGTCCTGAGTTCTAGTTTGATTGCACTGTGGTCTGAGAGACAGTTTGTTATAATTTCTCTTCTTCTACATTTGCTAAGGAGTGCTTTACTTCCAATTATGTGGTCAATTTTGGAATAAGTGTGATGTGGTGCTGAGAAGAATGTATATTCTGTTGATTTGGGGTGGAGAGTTCTATAGATGTCTATTAGGTCCACTTGGTGCAGAGATGAGTTCAATTCCTGGATATCCTTGTTAACTTTCTGTCTGGTTGATCTGTCTAATGTTGACAGTGGAGTGTTGAAGTCTCCCATTATTATTGTATGGGAGTCTAAGTCTCTTTGTAAGTCTCTAAGGACTTGCTTTATGAATCTGGGTGCTCCTGTATTGGGTGCATATATATTTAGGATAGTTAGCTCTTCCTGTTGAATTGATCCCTTTACCATTATGTAATGGCGTTCTTTGTCTCTTTTGGTCTTTGATAGTTTAAAGTCTATTTTATCAGAGACTAGTATTGCAACCCCTGCTTTTTTTTGTTCTCCATTTGCTTGGTAGATCTTCCTCCATCCCTTTATTTTGAGCCTATGTATGTCTCTGCATGTGAGATGGGTCTCCTGGATACAGCAGACTGATGGGTCTTGACTCTTTATCCAGTTTGCCAGTCTGTGTCTTTTAATTGGAGCATTTAGTCCATTAACATTTAAGGTTAATATTGTTATGTGTGAACTTGATCCTGCCATTGTGATATTAACTGGTTATTTTGCTCGTTAGTTGATGCAGTTTCTTCCTAGCCTCGATGGTCTTTACATTTTGGCATGTTTTTGCAATGGCTGGTACCAGTTGTTCCTTTCCATGTTTAGGGCTTCCTTCAGGGTCTCTTGTAAGGCAGGCCGTGTGGTGACAAAATCTCTAAGCATTTGCTTATCTGTAAAGGATTTTATTTCTCCTTCACTTATGAAACTTAGTTTGGCTGGATATGAAATTCTGGGTTTAAAATTCTTTTCTTTAAGAACGTTGAATATTGGCCCCCACTCTCTTCTGGTTTGTAGAGTTTCTGCTGAGAGATCTGCTGTCAGTCTGATGGGCTTCCCTTTGTGGGTAACCCGACCTTTCTCTCTGTCTGCCCTTAAGATTTTTTCCTTCATTTCAACTTTGGTGAATCTGGCTATTATGTGTCTTGGAGTTGCTCTTCTCGAGGATTATCTTTGTGGTGTTCTCTGTATTTCCTGAATTGGAATGTTGGCCTGCCCTACTAGGTTGGGGAAGTTCTCCTGGATGATATCTTGAAGAGTGTTTTCCAACTTGGTTCCATTTTCTCCCTCACTTTCAGGCACCCCAATCAGACATAGATTTGGTCTTTTTACATAATCCCATACTTCTTGCAGGCTTTGTTCATTTCTTTTTCTTCTTTTTTCTTTTGGTTTCTCTTCTCGCTTCATTTCATTCATTTGATCCTCAATCGCTGATACTCTTTCTTCCAGTTGATCGAGTCAGTTACTGAAGCTTGTGCATCTGTCACGTATTTCTCGTGTCATGGTTTTCATCTCTGTCATTTCGTTTATGACCTCTGCATTAATTATTCTAGCTATCAATTCTTCCACTCTTTTTTCAAGATTTTTAGTTTCTTTGCGCTGGGTACGTAATTCCTCCTTTAGCTCTGAGAAGTTTGATGGACTGAAGCCTTCTTCTCTCATCTTGTCAAAGTCATTCTCTGACCAGCTTTGATCCATTGCTGGCGATGAGCTGCGTTCCTTTGCAGGGGGAGATGCGCTCTTATTTTTTGAATTTCCAGCTTTTCTGCCCTGCTTTTTCCCCGTCTATGTGTTTTTATCTGCCTCTTGTCTTTGATGATGGTGACTTACTGATGGGGTTTTGGTATAGGTGTCCTTCCTTTTTGATAGTTTTCCTTCTAACAGTCAGGACCCTCAGTTGCAGGTCTGTTGGAGATTGCTTGAGGTCCACTCCAGACCCTGTTTGCCTGGGTATCAGCAGCAGAGGTTGCAGAAGATACAATATTGCTGAACAGCAGTATCAGACAGAACTGTCTGATTCTTACTTTGGAAGCTTCCTCTCAGGGGTGTACTCCACCCTGTGAGGTGTAGGGTGTCAGACTGCCCCTAGTGGGAGATGTCTCCCAGTTAGACTACTCAGGGGTCAGGGACCCACTTGAGCAGGCAGTCTGTCCATTCTCAGATCTCAACCTCCGTGTTGGGAGATCCACTGCTCTCTTCAAAGCTGTCAGACAGAGTCATTTGCGTCTGCACAGGTTTCTGGTGCTTTTTTTGTTGTTGTTTAGCTGTGCCCTGTCCCCAGAGGTGGAGTCTACAGAGACAGGCAGGTTTCCTTGAGCTGCTGTGAGCTCCACCCAGTTCGAGCTTCCCAGCAGCTTTGTTTACCTACTTAAGCCTCAGCAATGGCAGGCACCCCTCCCCCAGCCTTGCTGCTGCCTTGCGGTTAGATCGCAGACTGCTGTGCTAGCAATGAGGGAGGCTCTGTTTCCATGGGACCCTCCTGGCCAGGTGTGGGTAGAATCTCCTGGTGTGCCCGCTTGCTTAAAGTGCAGTATTGGGGTGGGAGTTACTTGATTTTCCAGGTGTTGTGTGTCTCAGTTCCCCTGGCTAGGAAAAGGGATTCCCTTCCTCCTTGCACTTCCCAGGTGAGGTGATGCTTCACCCTGCTTCAGCTCTTGCTGGTCGGGCTGCAGCAGCTGACCAGCACCGATTGTCCGGCACTCCCTAGTGAGATGACCCCAGTACCTCAGTTGAAAATGCAGAAATCACCAGTCTTCTGTGTCACTCACGCTGGGAGTTGGAGACTGGAGCTGTTCCTATTTGGCCATCTTGCTCTGCCCGCCAACAAGTTATTTTCTTAGATGGCTTTCATTAACTCATTAATATGTTATTTTTCTTTCTTCCCTCTACCTCTTTCTGAAGACAGTATAATTTTTAGTGTTGATTTTTAAAAAGATAAAATAGGATATCTAAAATAACAATAATAATAATGATTTTCCCTTTGTGGGCATACCTCCCAGATCTTTAGAACTAGCGTTCATGTTCTCTGGGTTAAGGGAATTGGTATGAAAACTGAGAAGCTCTTCTGGGATGCATCATACATGATGTCTGAGAAGATGAATGAACAACACCAGGCAGAGGTATGGCATGGACCAGGGACAGAAAACGAAGGGGGACACTCAGATGGAACAGTAACCCAACCAAAGACAGAGTGCTGAGAAACAACGCGGAACCTGCAGGAAATACAGGCACCCAAGGGCAGCCGAAGCAAAGTGCAGACTAAAAGATGGATGGAACAAAGCTAGACAGGGTGTTATAACCCAAGGCTAGACAGGGTTCCTTTGAAACATTCAAGGATCTCAGTTTCTTCTTACAGTTTCTTCTGCCCCACACCAAGGAGCTCCACTTTGCCTGACGTTGCTTGCTATGCTTAGAACTGGACCAGAAAATCTAACTGGGGATCAAATGCTCAGGTTTATGAATACATATTGCAGAGACCATTTATTACCTAAAGATTAATGGAATAGTAACTAAAATGTGTTGCTCTTGGAGACTTAGTCTCAGTCTCAGACCCAGACAAGAGGGGCTCTGCCCTTAGCTCCAAATTTTAGAGACCTCTTCTCTGGCTGCCTTTGGCTATATTATCCTCCACAGAGTAAGGCATGCACAGGGCCTACTGGGCATGACCACACAGGACCCAGGTATCACCAGCGCTACCTCAAAAATGCATAGATACCTCAAATCCTGGAATCTTCTGCCCAGTGGTCCCAAGCCCTTGTTTCAAGTTCCCTGTTTGCCTTTATTAAGAGATATCCACAGGCAGCCATTTGCAAGGGAGTGGACTGGACAGCGTCAGTGTGTATAAAGGTTAGCAGTGTTTCTGGGTTGTCAACACATAAACATGCTTAGCTGTATATAATGGAGTTAGGGATGGGAAAAGAGGGATAGACTCTATCTGGGGCTGAAGGGTGTTACTGAAAGCCAGTGGTAGAAGAAGGTCAGTTATGGTGTAAAATTTTCAGGAATCCAAGACCTGTAAATTTGAACCTATCCTTATAGATCATTAAGGAAAGAAGATGAATTCAGTGATGTGCTAAAGCCAGTTCCACTGAACTTCATGTCTAGTGGAATCATGTCAGTTGCTTGAAATTAGCCATGGAGAGAATACTGATACCACAGAAATCAGCAAATGCTACCAATCAGTGTCTCCCCGTTTCTCCTTCAAAGACCCAATTATTAAACATTTCTATAATGCCACTGGGTAAAGTAGATTTTATTTAATGGCTTGGAGTTTATAACTTTTATACCTTTAGATATGTGGTATGTAGGCCTCCATTCATACTCTGCAAATGTTTGGGGAAAGATTACCTAGGGTAAGTCTGGGTGATTGCCTAGCTGTTTAAATTTACTAGAAGATATATGGTCATCTCTTACTGGACAGAAAAACGGTGAACACTTTGTCCAGCTACTGCACAGTGGTCATAAATATCTGAGATAAGACTCACCCTCCATTTCTTTTATTTTTATAATTTAACAACAGAGGGATGTTGGAAGGGTGCCAGGATATGTTATCTTTATTTTGTGTTGTTGTTGTTGTTAAAGGGGGATGTATTTATTAATATTTAACATATTGGCAATTAAATCTGAAAAATTTGGAATGCAAGCATGTGTAGACATACATTCCAATAACCATTACATCATCTATGGCCCGTTAACCATTATCCTGTGACGTTATGACAATTCATGTCTCTGAAAAAGTCCACTGTACAGCTCTCAGAGAATGAGAGCGAAAATGGCAAATAACATTTTTGTATTATTTGACCTCTTAGATCCCCCAGCGTAGATCTTGAACTCCAGGGATACTCAGATAACAACTTAGAACCACCATTTGAAACCACATATATGATACATGAATGTGAAATGATAAATGAGGCCCGTCATGATGAAATGGCCTTTAAAGTTTCACTCCTGTGTTTTTTCTTTTTGCTTTCACTTGTCTTAAAAAGTTTAAATCCAATAATTTTGTTTATAAAGAAAACAGGAAAATATTTTTGTTATATATTTGTGTTCTGTCTCATGGCACTGTGTACGCTTTGAATCCGTTGTGGACTTAAATCTATCTTATTTTTACATGAAAACAATTAGGTCCCTGAAGGCTATCATTTTTTCCAGAAGTTTCTGATGTTTATCCAAGGTTTCACAAGTGAATTCTAAAGATATTGGTGCTTTGAGGAATGACCATCAGGATATGTTATCTTTATAGGATGAATAATTAGGCTTTGTTTTTATAGACTTCAGATTTCTCCTTTAAAAATATGAAAAGAAGGTGCCCTTTGAAGCTCTCTAGACCTCACAGGTAACTAGGGCCAGATTATAAGATTAGAAGGGATATGGTGTACTATGATAAGGAGCTTTTTCAGAAGGTGCATTCTAGAATCTCCTTATGTAAATCTAGGCCTCTCCCAGGCCACAGTCTTTGACTCATGCTTCTAATTTGGGTCCTAGGAAAGGGTTTTTCAATTTATATCTTGAAACTCAGGTGTAACTTAATCTATGATCAACTGCCTAAGTCAGTTTTCCACATTTTAAAACACATAAAAATGCCTGTGTAAGTAATTGAAAATGATGATTCTCCTTCCTCAGTCTCAGAGATTCTGATTCAGCAGATCTTGGATGAGGTCCAGAAATTTCAATTTTTAGTCAACTTTCTAGTTGTTTCTGGCCAGCATAGTCCATGGATGGTACTTTCAAGATATTAACTCATATTTGGAACCATTTGTCTAATATTAATTTCTTAGAAATCCTCTCAGCTATTTGGTATCATAGACATGAGTGGACCTTATGTGGTATGTTTTGGCCAACTCACACGATCACCATGAGTGTTATGGGCTAAATTGTGTCCCCCTGAAATTCAATGGGACTATATTTGAAGATAGGGCCTGTAAGGAGGTAAAGTTAAATGGGCCATCCTTATAGGAAAAAGAAAGATACACCTGCAATGTGGTCACACAGAGGAAGTACTACGTGAGGACATAGCATGCCAAAAAGAGAGGCATCACCAGAAACCAACTCTGCCAACCTCTTGATGTGGGCTTTCAGCCTCCCAAACCGTGAGAAAACTAATTTCTGTTGTTTAAGCCACTGTTTTATGGTATTCTGTTATAAGGGTCCTTGCAGCCTTACACAACAGGCTAAAACATTTTTAAAATAAGTTTCAAGTGACGGATGAAGTCAATATGATAGTTCTTAACATAATGAAAATATTCCTGCTGGAAGCTGGATCCCACCATTATAAGAAGGTCAATGTTTAATTGCACAAGGCTTTGACAAGGAAAGTATTTACATTGGCCAAACCGAGTGCTCTGATTTTTTGGCTCTTAAATGGGCAATTTTTTGGCTCTTAAATGGGCATAACTCTCTGACTTTTTTTCTTTGCTATAGTGCAATTATTCTTCTGGTGAACTCATTATTTCCTTAGCTTTGTTTGTTTGTTTTGTTTCATTTTTTACCTAAAGCAATCGACATGTTTACAGTTTGGTCTTACCACAGATCCACTTTATTTTTCTAAGATGATTTGGTATGTCTCTATTCAAATACATTCTAACTGCGTAGTTCAATGTGCAGAGAAAGATCTGCAAGGTAAGATCTCAAAGTGAGAAGAGAGGCCACTGTATATCCTTCAAAGTTAATTTCCTTCCATTTGGGGTTTTAATAGTTGATGAAATAATTGGAAATTTCAAACAGGAATGAACAATGTCACAAACTCTCTTTCTTAGGAAAATCGGTGGCAGGTAAAGAAAGTATTTTCTCTCAGTCTGCAGAAGAGTTGATTAAGAGGGAAGTTTCTTCTCATGACCACAATGGATAACCCAGTATCTATGCTCATTAAAATAGATGTACTGACGCCTGTAAGATGTGGTTCAGTGTCTTCTTCTGAATTCAGATTATATTTTCCCTAGTCACTCTTTAATAGTAAGTAAGTATCTGTTATAAATAAGTTAGTTTTAAGTAAGCTATTTCTAAAAGCCCAAGGAAGTATATTTTTCACATTTCGTTTTATTTGCTGTGGTAAAAAAGGAAAGCTCTATCTCAGTCACTGTGATTATTAAGTCATTTCTCCACAGGTTTCCAGGGACCCTCTGCTAACTAATTTCCATTTCCAGTTGCTGATGACTATGTTCATTCAACTAGAGTGATGGAGTTTCTTTTCATTGGTTTTAAAATAGGGTCTTTTATGGAAGGTTTCTGCATATCACTGCTGAAGGTGCAGTATGCCATTTGTTTTTGTTAAAAGTTTTATTCAAGTCATACATGAGTGAGGACGGCTAGATGGGGAGTTCTGCTCTGAATTCCCTGAGTTTATTACTGAAGAAATTTAGTCTTCAAGTATCATGTAGAGTGGAGAAAAAAATGATTATTAATAAACATGGTTTCTATTTGCAAGTACCTTACAACGGGCACCTTGTAATATTTCTATTTTCCAGATGAATACGCTGAGGACCCAAAAGTCAAGCACATTAACTTTGGGATACGGTAGCATTAAGAGGAGAATTCACTAACTTCCCCTTTAGGAAATGAAGAAGATAACAGGCTTTAATTCTAAATCTATCTTAAATAAATCTGGGGTGATCAAGTAGTCCTAGTTTTCCCAAGACTTTCCATTTTAGCACTAGAATTCTTACTTCCTTTTGGTCTTACAAGAACCAGAAGAGTGGGATCGCTCACCAAATCCTAGGCTCTTTTACAGTACCATATTATGGATTCATGTGATGGCTGTATCTACAGATTTGCTAAATCAAATGTTTTAGGCCAGGCGGAGTGGCTCATGCCTGTAATTCCAGCACTTTGGAAGGCCGAGGCAGGCAGATCACAAAGTCAGGAGTTTGAGACCAGCCTGGCCAACATGGTGAAACCCCATCTCTACTGAAAATACAAAATTAGCCGGATGTGGTGGCTGGCGCCTGTAATCCCAGCTACCCAGGAGACTGAGGCAGGAGAATCTCTTGAACCTGGGAGGCGAAGGTTGCAGTGAGTGGAGATCATGCCATTGCACTCCAGCCTGGGCAATAAGAGCAAAACACTTTCTCAAAAAAAGAAAAAAAAAGTTTTAGAGGAAAATATTAGTATGAAATGCATAATAATTTAAAGTATTATATATTTTTCTTTCCTTTGTTTGAGTATACATTATGGCCTTTCTTATAGTCAGTCAATTAAGCCATTCCATGTGCATTACTGTCCAGATAGAGTATATAACAGGAAATAAGGAGTTGTTTCCTTATCTCTTTCAAATGATTAGTTCCTCTAAGAAATGGGAAGGTCTTTAATAAGAACAATAAATTTGGTAGCCCACATGATGATGTATATATAAGAAATTTAATCACTGAAAATGATGACAATAATAGCGATGATAGCTAAAATATGTTAGGCACTTACAATGTTTTCAACCCTTTTCACAATTTCCTTGTGAGTTGTTGTACTCTACTTTACAAATTGTAAAACTAAGGCACAGAGAGCCTGAGTACATTTTCCAAGTTCATGCATAAGTAGATCCAGAGTTCAGCCTTGGGCAATCTGGTTTCAGACTCTTGTTCTCTTAAGCATCATGTCATGCTGAATAGAAATAATAACATTCACTGTAGAGAAGAGGGCAAATTGGAGAAGGAGGAATAAGGAATTGGATGCTAGTAGTTCCTTGAGAGGAGGCTCAATAACTATTCAATCATTCAGGGGCTAAGCCCTAAAAAGAGAAAGTAAGAATATCAAGGTATGCTTAGAGCAAATCTGAGACAAGAATAGATTTGAGCCCCATTCCCAGGAAAGGATAAGATCCCAGAGTAGAAATCAGTTCGTAGTGAGTCTAAGAGTTCACTCCTGAGATAATAGAGATGAATTAGTGTTTAATTCAGATGTCTAGAACAAAACCTCAAAATAATGGAGGTTCACATTCCCTGCACCTTCTTCCCCAGATTGTTCTAGAAATAAGCTGCTGTAGGCCGGGCGCGGTGGCTCACACCTGTAATCCCAGCACTTTGGGAGGCCAAGGCCGGGGATCATGAGGTCAAGAGATTGAGACCATCCTGGCCAACATTGTGAAACCCCGTCTCTACTAAAAATACAAAAATTAGCTGGGCGTGGTGGCGGGTGCCTTTAGTCCCAGCTACTCGGGAAGCTGAGGCAGGAGAATTGCTTGAGCCTGGGAGGTGGAGGTTGCAGTGAGTCGAGATCGCGCCACTGCACTGCAGCCTGGCAACACAGCAAGACTCCTTCTCAAAAAACAAAAAAAGAAAAGAAATAAGCTGCTGCAATCTCACATTGGAAGGAGGCAGAGATCTCTCTGTTCCTGATAGGGAAAGTGGACATTTCTTTTGCCTTCTTGCCTGGCTTGTTCCAGTGATAACTCCAGAGCAGAAGTCTCCCCCTGCTAGGAGAGTCTGAGACTTCCACTTGTTCAAAAAGAAAGAAGCGTGGGCACCTGCCACACCTTCTTGCCTGGCTTCGTTCAGATGAATCCAGATCTGTAGATTCTTCCAGAAGGTAGTTTCTGTATGCAATGAGTGCCCCAACTTTTACAGCCTTTGCCTGAGGGACTGGCTCCTAAATCACCTCACTCTGGGAGCTGATGGAGGTGACTTTTAAACTGGCAAACGCTCAGCAGTCATCTCCTCAGGCTCAAAATGAGCAGTCTGACCAAGAATATAGGTATCTGCCTCAGACCCTCTCCTTGGTGTAGGGCAGGGCAAGTAGGAGATAAGCTCTGGCTCTTAGTTTCTCTGCAAGAAAATAAAGAACTGGAACATTCATCAAATGCTATAACCTTTCCACCTTCATCCCAAGGGACTGGCTTCCCTTCCACCTTTTTCAAGGCAATAGCATGACTTGAAACAAATGAGTTTATTTTTTTGCTCAAAAAGTCCAGTTACAATAACTCTGTAATCATCAGGTAACAAGGTTATCTCCATGTTTCTCAGGCTCTAAAATGGCTGTGTGAGCCATTTCATTCTTATTTAAAAGCAGGAAGGAGATAAAACAGAAGGGCAAAAGAACATGCCTTGCTGCAACATCCCACTTCATAACTTCTGTGTGCATCTCAATGGCCAGGATTTAGTCACATTGCCACATTTGGCTGAAAGGATACAAAGAAGTAGTTTTTTATTAGGCACTTTGCTACCCTTAAACAAAATATTTTTTTTCTCTTAAACTAAAATAAGGAGAGAATGGATATTGTGCAGAAACTATCATTTTCAACAAGAAGTTTATAGTAACAGTGGGCAAAATCGGTAATTGAAGAAATCTTTTGGTCCAAGAGTGGCAGAAGACTTGAAGGGACTCGCTGTTCTGAAGAGACACAGTTTTGAAGAAACGGCATGACCTAGTAATAGCAGAGGGATTCCTGAATGCCAGATGGACCCAAATTAGCTAAAAATATTCAGACACAAAAGACCCTGAGGCCAAAAGGGAGGTACAGCATAGCAGCAATCTGCATGACAGATGAAAATAAGCACATTTAGAAATGATCTTCCCTAATGTGTGATACTACTGTTTCTCCTCAGAAATACTTTTTAAGTTTCTGAGAACTGGATATAATCTTAGAGATGGATACAGAAGCCCTCCCTGGGCGGAAATTAACTCATTCCACCACAATAGAATGGGGTAGAGAGACTCACTTAATAGAGATCGAGATTCGTAAAAATTACATTTTTAAGTAAAAAGAGGGATACATCCTTCATTACGCCTATCTTGTTAGTAACAAGATTGTGCTTAGAGGCCAATGAATATCTTTACGGTACCCTTTGATACCATTTGATTCTATCCCAACCTCTGTGGACTCTGGTGGATCTTAGACTCTAAAATGGAAGTTATTTTCTTGAACTCAACTATACTAGTGTCCGAGGCTGCCATAACAAGGCACCACAGACTGTATTATTTGAACAACAACAGTTTATTTCCTTCCAATTCTGGCAGCCAGCAGTCTGAGATAAAGGTGTCAGCAGGGCTGATTTCACCTGAGGCCTTCCTCCTTGGCTTGTACATGGCCGTCTTCTCCCTGTGTCTTTACATTGTTTTCTGTCTGTGTATCTGTGACCTACTCTCCTCTTCTTATATGAACACCAGTCATATTGGATCAGGGCCCATTTTGGTGACCTCATTTTAGTTACCTTTTTTAAAGATCCTATCTCCAAATACAGTCAAATGCTAAGATAGGGGGTTAGGATTTCAACATATGAGTTTTGGGAAGGTAAAATTCAATCCACAACACCAGCTTTGCACAGAAATGATCCTGCGCCTAGTCTACTATTGAGTGGCACGTCAGAGCCATGAAAGCCCCAGGGCTATTATTGTCATTAAGAATTATTGATCTAACACCTTCTTTTAAAAAAAAAAAAAAAATACATGGAGTCTCGCTCTGTCACCCAGGCTGGAGTTCAATGGCACAATCTCGGCTCACTGCACCCTCCGCCTTCCAGGTTCAAGATGTTCTCCTGCCTCAGCCTCCCGAGTATCTGGGACTACTGGCGCACGCCACCACGCCCCGCTAATTTTTTGTATTGTTAGTAGAGATGGGGATTCACTGTGTTAGCCAGGATGGTCTCGTCTCCAGACCTCATGATCCGCCCGCCTCGGCCTCCCAAAGTGCTGAGGTTAGAGGCATGAGCCACTGCGTCAGGCCTGATCTCGCACCTTCTATATGCCAGCCCTTCTGTTAGGAGTTTTAGGATCATAAGACCCAGCAATCTGCAGAGCTTCTCATGAATTAAAGTTTTGGGATGTAGAAATGCTGCACAAGGCAATCTCCTCTACTTGCTTTCTTATTGAAATTTATTCTTCTATAGAGCTAGAGAAAGGTCCAAATACTTAAATTATAGATATGCCAGGGCTCTAAACATAGCAAGTATGTGATAAATATACATGGTGTGAATGAATGTGAGAACCAAAAAATACTGTGAAAATCCCTTGTGATTAAGTCTAGTTTATTGGGATAATAATTATTTATAAAGCTCTGTTGTATAACATGCCACATGATATGAGCACTTTTAAAATTTGAATCGTACTATACAGTAGTTATTTTTAGAATTTATATTAATACTAATTATATACACTCTCCATTATCTCCATGCCTGCTCATTTTACTCATGAACAAGCCTCCTGACACATCGGAGACTGGTGCATGACTTTGTCTAACATTACTATCACCCTTCTTCGTAGTATCTAAGGGCACAAAAATGATATCCCTTTAGAGTCTGCAATGCTCACAATCTCCTATGTGCAGAATGCACTTTTTGCCCAGTTTATCTATGAGAAACTAGGGTAGGGCTTTCCTGCTTTATCTATACGTAAAGAATATAAAAAAAATGATTCTGTATCAGTTAGGTTTATGTCACGTTATATTGCCAGAACAAAATAATGCAAAATCTCAGTGTCTAAAGAAAGTTTATTTCTTGCTCATACTATATGCCAACAGGCAGAAAAGGTTTTCCCCCTGTAGTCATTCAAGGACCAGAGACAACACATGCTTTCCTTTGATATACACGTCTACTAGTGGAATTTGGTGAAATGCATAAACTACACGCTGAATGTTGGAGATTCTGCAAGGAAGTGACGTATGCCACTTTGCTCAGATTCCCTGGGTCAAAGTAAGTCATGTGACCATGCTTAACTCTTACCATGTGCCTGGAAGGAAGAGAGAAATAAATATTTGGTGAACAGTGATAATGACTAATGTATATTAATTAATTCAATTCCTTACACATGATTAAAGCCTGCCATGTATAAAGAAATGTTCCAGGGACTGAGGATATAGGAGTGAATAACATTTCTCTATCTTCATAAACCTTACATTCTAATGCTTATTTAGTATGTCATGAATATGCATGTGATGGAAAAATATCAAAGCAACAAAGGTGGGAAGAAATAGTCTGGAATGGAGTGATTGCGGTTATATATAGGCTGCTCGGAAACAGCTTCACAAAAATGTAAAATTTTAATCAACATGTGAAGTAGTTAAGAAAAGTCATATGGGTAACTTCTGGACAAGCATGCCAGGCAGAGGGAACAGAATTTGCAAAGGCGCTAAGGCAGGAGTGTACCCAGTATTCTTGCAGAACACTAAGATGAATGTGACTGGAGTAGAGTGAGAAAGGGGAGAGAAGAAGACAGTGGGGTTAGAGAACTAACTGAAGAGAACATCATATTATATAGGGCCTTTCACATCATTAAAAAGACTATTACTATGAGTGAGACAGGAAGGCACTATGTGTTTTGAAGAAAAAGTAAAAAAACTAAACTTATATTTTAACGGCTCAAGAACAGGGAAGAGGGCAAAGCAGAAGCAGAGAGATCATTTAAGATACTATAATTCAAATGAGAAAAGATGGGGGGATAGACCAAGGCCCGTGGAGCAAGATGAGGGCATTGGGAGTAGTAAGATGTTTGTTTTGAAAATAGGCCTGATGAGATCTGTCAGTGACTCAGCTTTCAAATAAAGATTTGAATTGAGCCTTGGTATGAGAAAATAAACTGCTGTACAGACTACTGGGATTGAGCTGTAAGTCCTTTAAAATTTACCTTTAGATCAGCTGCTATTATCTACTCATTTTTCACAACTCATTGCTAAATTCCTAAAGGAATGCAAAACAAAGAGCCTAGGAAAATCACGCAATTTTATTTATTCTAAAGATGTTTTATTTCTGAGTGAGAAAAGTAAAAACAGATGCATTACGTATTCTTGACATGTTAGGGCAACCTTTCAATCTTGAGTGATATGCCCTGTATCACAGGTTACACACTAGTACATCCCAGGTAACTCATTTTGTAACAAATACTTGTGGTGCATTTACTTTGTACTGGAGACTGTGGTAAACACTAACAAAACAGGCATAAACCATCCAGACATTAACCAAGTAGCTGCAAGTGCCATCCATGTTACCAAAGTGGTTATCGAGTCCTACGGGAGTCTACAACATAATTCAGGCAGTAAAAACAAATAAATGTGACTCATACCTGTAATCCCAGCACTTTGGGAGGCCGAGGTGGGTGGATCACAAGGTCAGGAGATCGAGATCATCCTGGTTAACACGGTGAAACCCCATCTCTACTAAAAATTAAAAAAAAAAAATGAGCCAGGTGTGCTGGCGGGTGCCTGTAATCCCAGCTACTGGGGAGGCTGAGGCAGGAGAAAGGCATGAACCTGGGAGGTGGAGCTTGCAGTGAGCTGAGATTGTGCCACTGCCCTCCAGCCTGGGTGACAGAGCAAGACTCTAGTCTTAAATAAATAAATAAATAAATAAATAAATAAATAAATAAATAAATAAATAAATAAATAAATAAATGTAAAGTGCCTAGACCAACATATGGAACAAATGTTTACATCCAGCATTGACAACCTACATTTTGTGAGTCATCTGCATGTAAGTAAATATATTTTGGAACACAGTGCTGTCTATTCTTTAAGTATCATCCATGGCTGCTTATCAGTATGAAGGCATAGGTAACTAGTTGCGATACAAACTGTTATGACCTGCAAGTCTACTATATTTGTTACCTGGTCCTTTAAGAAAACAATTTGCCAACCTCTGGACTATAGAATGACAAATATGCAACCACGAGAATATTCATAACTTTTAAGTGTAAAGCTATTATTACTACTTCTATCTCATACAGTTGGCATTGGAAACAAAATTCTTTGCTAATTGGTCCATGAACATAAGCCTAATAAATGAGAACATTTCTGTATGCTAGCCTGAAAGAGAGCATCAGTCTTGTTCAGTTATTTTTATACAAGGCAAAAAGAGCTTTTCCTACCATGTGGCAGTTGTTCTATCCTTCATTTAAAATAGTGAGAAAGACAGCACAGAGACTGTCTCCAGACCCAAGTGCTGACTTACTGGCTTTGGCAACTCTTGAGCTCATGTTTACTTTATCATGACAATAAAGTTATTCAAATTGAGGTTGAATCAAATTGACAGACACCAAGAGCTATTAGTAAACTGGCACAAGTACAATTTTTATTTATAGGATTCAGGATAGTGTATTGTATTGGCATTTAATGAAGGCCACAAACAATCCCCCAACTGAGAAACAACCTAGAACAGAAGAGCAAATTGACCGGCAGTTGTCCACTGATCAGGGTTTTACATAGAATGCTGTGTGAATAGTGTTCCTTGAAGGAGGCAGTGCATAGGCACAGTGACTATTATTATTAGGAAAATAACTATTCTCTTCAAAATGAAACAACATTTGTGAACCTCCTGCCCAAATCTAGGGGTTTTTAAGGAAATGTCAACAGTCACACGTGCATTTTCATTTTTTTCCTATATCTGAGAATGAAATTCTGTTATTCTTTCTTCACAAGTTTTATATTCAGTTACTTAAATTTACAACAAATTTGAACTCCTTTATATCCTTTCAGTATTCAACCACATTTATTAAACATTCATCAGCACAATGGATTGATTATATGAGCAATCCCAATAGGAAGGAGAGGACAGGGCCTTTGTCTTTCAAGAGGATACAACCTAAAAAGAGAAAGAGAATAAATTCTAAAATATTTTGTAAAGCCCATTATAAGCCACATAATACACACACACCATCACACAAAATGTTTATAAATGATGTGAGGCTGTGGGGTTTCCTGGCATATTGGGCTGATTATTGATTAAGTTTGCTCAGAGCAAATTTGAAGTGAACTTTGAATGAAAGGAAAGAATTCATGACATTTACAAGATTCTTTAAATCAAGAGTCAGTAAACTACCGTCCAAATCTAGCTTGCTGACTGTTTTTGTAAGAGAAATTTTGCTGGATAATAGACATGTCCATTTGCTTATGTATTATCTACAGCTGCTTTCATGCAACAGAGGCAGAATTAAGCAGTTACAACAAAGATAGTGTTTCCTGCAAACCTGAAATAATTTACTATCTAGCAGTTTTAGAAAGAAGAAAGAGTTTGCTGACCATGTTTGAGAGTGGAAAAAAAAAATAAAGGCAGAAGCACTGACTAGCAAGTAGCTCTTATATTTCAATTGTAAAGTAATGGGGACATGGATATGCATATGTTTTTTATCTTAAATTATTTCTGGAGAAAGGATGGATATAGATTAATATTAATATATAGCATGGTAATCACATAATTGCTTGAGTCTTGAGTTCCTTATTTAAAAACTAGAAATAATATCACCTACCAACAGAACTTTCAGAGAATGGCATGGGAGACAAAGTCCTTTACCCATGAAATGTGGCAGGGTTATTACCCTGGAACTAACCTCCTCACTATCACTGGGTTGTGAGTTGTATGTTGTTATTGCTGAACCAGGGTCTACTTACATAAATATTTCCAACTTTTCCAAGTGCTTCAGCACCTTCTTCTGAAGGAGGAACTAGATTGTCTTCTTTCATCATTCCTCAAGAGTGTACTCTGGATTTCTCAATTTAGCTTAAGTGTGAACTGGAGTTTTAATCTGTGAAGGGTTCATTGTGAATGTGAAAAAGAATATAAGAAATTTGACATTTCTTGAAATATGTCCTAAACCATCTTAGGACTTGTTGGGAATAGAAAATCATGCTTTGAACATCCTTTTTTTTTTTTCTTTTTTTTTAAATTTAGAAAAAACCTTCCAGAGGACTACATTATCCACAAAAGTATTCCAAGTACTCCCATGCTATAAAGTCCAGCTGTGAAACTAGTCGTACCTCATGTATAATGCACCAAATACCAAGCTGCAGAATTTAAAGTAATTTTAAGAATTATGAGTAGAGATGAACACACTTCCCTTTAAAGGCACTACTAAATTGAAGCTTATGCAAATATGCTATAGACATTTACATTCTTAAATTTCTAATCCTCCAACCCCTGTCTAGGATCTGAAATGTGCTTCATGTTTCCAAGTATGTTCACATTATTGGTTTTATCCCACAATCTGATTTGGAAGACAGGGTGAAAGTAATTATTCCTATTTTTTTCTGATATAAAAACTGAGGCTCAGCTGGGGTAATGGGCCTATTCTAGATGCACATCAGAATTTCTGCTAATGCCCAGATCATTGGTAATACTTCTAAGATCCTTAGAAAGATAAATTTCACATTGCATAAAAACTTTTAAATGTCTAAGATTTAACTTAAAAATGAGGTATACATGTGTGTATATGTATGTGTCTATATATATCTAAAATATCTATAGGTATAAATATATATCTATATATAGACTATATAGACAGAGGTATTCCACATCTGTTGCGTATCTGTATCTGTACCCTATGAAAGAATGCCTTTAAGAACTTTAAGGCATCATCTAGAATGGCCCATTTAAGGCCCATCTAGAGTGGCCACTGTGAAGACGTTGGCTGCAGTGGAAGAGGTACTGCTGGGGCTCCACACTTCACAGAGCCAGCAAGAGGTGGGAACAGGTGGGAGTCCCGCCCCCTTCCGAGTTGCAGCTGGTAGCCCCTACTCTGTCTGAGTCTGGCTGGGTTGGGGGGTTTTATGGCCTAGAAGGGAGGAAGTGCATGCTGATTGGTCCATGGGTAGCTATGGGTGGGCCCAGAAAAAGCACCTCCCCCAACTGCAGCTGCAGTCACCTAGCCACAGCTGCAGATAGGGGCATCCCTGTGCTCTCAGGGCCCCAGGAAGCACTTACCCCACTGCCCCCACAGGCTCAGAAGTGCCTACTCCCACTACCCAGCCTCCCACTGCTCCCAGCACGTGATTGAATTTTGGAGCAAAGATGAGGCCAAACCCAGGAGCTACTGCCACCCGGCCAGGTATGCACATGCTTGAGGAGGCACTGACACACCAGCTCCCTGCCACTTCGGCTTCCTGCAGACTTTGGGCACTGAGGAGCATGGGAAGGTTGAGGGGGTGCTGAAGGCAGTTCAGAGCAGGCCTGCAAGTGCCCTTTGGCACAAACAGCCTGGGCACAGTGGATTACATGTAGATGGTGGCAGAAGGCAGACAGGCTCCTGGGCAGAAAGAGGCAGGTCCCTGGTGAAGCCCAACATTCAAGTCAGGGAAGGCCTGAAGCATTGGGCTGTCAGTTCCAGGTGGAGTCCCCAGATTGAAGTGAGAACTTACGGTGATTTTTCTGGGCCCACGCATGGCTGCCCATGGACCAATCAGCACACACTTCCTCTCTTCTGAGCCCCCAAATGCCCCTGGACTCAGCCAGACTCCAACAGACATCAGGACTACCAGCCCCAGGAATGAGCTACCCACATCAGGTCTCCTGTTCACTGAGAGCTGGATGCTTGTCGGGACGACCTGCCTGCGGAAAACAGCTACCCACTGCGGGTCTCCTGAGAGCTGTTCTGTCACTCAACGAAGCTCCTCTCCACCTTGCTCACCCTCCAGTTTTCCACATACCTAATTATTCTAGGACAAAGGACAAGAGCTCGGGACCTGCTGAATGGTGGGACTGAAAGAACTGTGACACAAACAGGGCTGAAACATGCACCCCTGCTTGCCATGTTGTGGGTGACGAGAAGGAGAGAAGAGCTGTAGCCCTTTGGGGATCCCAGACCTAGAGGCTCCCAGAGCCAGGGCTGTGACACCGTCTTTGGGACTCTGCAGTTCCTGGCTTCTCCAAGCTTCTGGGCCTCACTGCATTCCCCTTGTGCAGACGCAGGTGCCTGCAGCAGAAGCTGTACATCTGGTTCAGAAGTAGCCTTGCACAGAGCTGGCGCCTACACCGGCATCTGTAGCTGCCCACCCCGCTACAACAACTGGCATGCCTGGCTATGCACAGTGGCCAGACCCTGCACTCGCTTGCCCACACACCCCTTGCTGCTCCACGCCTGGCTTCCCCTTGGCAGATAAGGGATCCAGGCCAGTAGTGTGAGCTGAATGTAGCCTGCCAGGCTGCATGCGTGGGATGAGCCCAGCGACCACAAGCAGTACTCAGGCAGAAGGTGCCAGTGACCACAGAAGTTTCCGGCCAGCAAAGCAACACCCCAAGGATCTCATGACAATTCCATAGATTATACTTACTTTCTGCAGTCACAGCAGATGGAGGACTCAATGCTTATGTTGGAGAAGGAAGCTACATTGTCCCTCAGTTCATGGAAATGTCAAGTCTAAAAGATGGAAGAGTTCGGTTAATATCTCCAGAGACCCACAGCGAGTTTCACGCTCCATAAAATCACTTATGCTTTTATATACAGTGCATGATCATCATCTCTGGCAACTGGACACAAGTTAAGCACCTTCCATATGCAACAGGGAAAACTTCTTCAGCAAGGAAGTCTACCCACTGGCATGCACGGATGATACTAGCTTTAGTTTTCCTGCGTTGAAAGGAACATTCACCATGCTTAATGAGAGGCGTTGGATTAATGCCAGGTGTTTTCAGAAGGGGAAGGGATGTTCAGATGCTTGAGGAAACAGGCACTGAGAGGGTGTAGTGAAAGTCATTTACTCACATTGACAAATTATTTTCATGGCTGTGAACACAGTCTGCAGTGTGCACGTGTGTGTGTGTGTGTGTGTGTGTAATGTGTGGAATATACACATTCACACATATTTTAGGCTCTGTCATTGTTATTGCACTTATGTTTAATTTATTAAGCCCAGTGAACAGCACTACCTTGCCATAGATAAGCAGACAATCCTTCAAGTAGCCTTTTCTTCCCTTGTGGCGAGGAAGCCTTGAGAACATGGATGTGTCTGTATATATCCCCAAAACCCTCACTTTGTGTGCCAGCTTGGTTGTCCTTTCCATTAATTTTTAATACAATTACTCTGGAATGCTCTGAATTGGAAACTAAGATGGACCAAATGACAAGATATCAATTTCATGTTCAAGATAGTCTCACTTTAGAGACTTAGGGAATACGGGAGATACTCTTGTCTTAGTAAAAGAACATTTTGAAAGTGCCTATTAAGAAGAATTTTATGGTCAAATTCCAAAACTGACTTAAAGATATATTTATGTCTTATTTCAGAAAAATTCATTTCTTTGATCAGCCTTCCATGATGCCTATAATTTCCACCCTGAATATCGTCATCCTTCTGGGTTTTAGCATTTTGCTTTAGAATGCCTCTAAGAATATGTATCACATATAAAGTCAGTATATTAAGAGTTGTGTCTTCGGGACACTGTTTCTTAGAGACACTGTTAAGTAAACTGGCGCATCTGAATAGTCTGTCCACTAAAGGAAATTGCACAGGGCAGGTCAGTTTTGATTCATAAGAAGAAGGATGCATTTATTTAAACACTCACTTATCCAGGCATTCCCTGTTTCTTTGTTGGACATGCTTTATTCATTTTTCACTCTGAATGTCCACAGGAGATGCTAATTCTGGGTTTGGTGAAGGCAATGACACCAAAAGGCACCTAGGTGCAGCAGGCACAGAGGGGTCTAAGTTTGCAGAAACAATATTGACAGTCAATAAAAGATACTCGTGAAAAGGGAAATCATGTTAGAGAATCAAGGTGAAGTCTATTCAGCCTCTGCCTTACCTCTGGGTGATCCTGGCCACTGTCCACATCACTGGAGACCTAGGTGGCAGAGAAGACTGTGAGGTGTCTTGAGGCAAATGTCAGGGTGGAAGCCCACCCACTCCTGCACTGTTGCCTGTCCAGGAACACACACCAGGGTTTCTTTCTTACACTGTTGCTACCTGCTGCGGCCCTCTTGAGGATTCTGGGTTATAGGCCCTGAGATAGGATTTTAATATTAAAGCCAATCAAATGATACTTTAAAAAAAGATGTAGAAAAGACTAAGACCATTAATGGTAACAAGTACAAAGGCCATGTACTTGAGGGTCAAAGACAAGATCTTCGCAGTGGTCTACCAGGTTCCCATGATCTGTGTCCCACCTCCTTTAGCTCCTCAATACCGATCCAAATTCAACTCCCTATTCACTCGCTTTAGAGTCCTCCCTAGGAACACAGGGAATGGGGGTTTCCACGGTACTTAGAACAGTGCCTGGAAAACAGTAGGCACTCACTATGTTTTTTAAAAGCAACACATGAAAAATTGGCATCTTACCTATTCTATTCCATAACTTACTTGAGCCTCAGATTGCCCATTTGATAAAGACGACATCACTGCCCATTTTGCAGAGAAGGTGGGAGGATAAAAAGGATCATACACATAAAGGTCTTGGCAGAAGCGCTCATTTAGGCAGCATATGTATTAAAAAAGAAGAAAAGGATCCTTACAGTGTCCTACACAAAGTTGGTACTAAATAATAATTTGATTTGCTTTCTCTCCTCTTTTATTCTTAACATAATAATGACAGTTAATACTTACTGTACTTTTACTATATGGCAGGCTCAATGTTGAGCTTTTTTATTTTTATTTATTTTTGAGACAGAGTCTCGCTCTGTCACCCATGCTGGAGTGCAGTGGCGCAATCTCAGCTCACTGCAAGCTCTGCCTCCCGGGTTCATGCCATTCTCCTGCCGCAGCCTCCCTAGAAGCTGGAGCTACAGGTGCCTGCCACCACGCCTGGCTAGTTTTTTGTATTCTTAGTAGAGACTGGGTTTCACTGTGTTAGCCAGGATAGTCTCGATCTCCTGACCTTGTGATCCACCCTCCTCCGCCTCCCAAAGTGCTGGGATTACAGGCGTGAGCCACCACGCCCGGCCAATGTTGAGCATTTTATAAGCATTGTCTCACAAACTTTTCTCAATCCCGTGAAATGAGAAATATGTATTCTCATTTTTTAGATGGGGATTAGAAAAGTTAATTTTTTTTTTCCCCAATGTCATCCAGCCAGTGAACAGTCAAACCAAGGTGCAAACTAGATTTACCTGACGCTATCAATCCTCATTTCACTACAACACTATACTACAAGTGGCATAAGGAGAACTTAACTGTACTCTCAAGCTTGTTTCACACCTTGGTTAGATGACTAATACATTATCTATGCTTTGATAGCTGGGACGTTAAGTGTTTCTTAAAAATGGACATCATGAATCGTTTACATGTTTTTGTTTTTGGGGTTTTTTTGTTTACATGGTTTTTGTTTTTGTTGTTGTTGTTTGTTTTTTTGAACCTCAGGGTATCTTAAATAGCCCAGCTAACTTAACACGTTTGCCTAAACCATCCTTATAAAACTCCATCCTTGACTGTAAAGAGTTGATGTGAAGGTCTTCCTAATATATAAAATAAAGTTATAATCTCTCATTGATTATTTCTTTGCAAGGAGCAATAATAAAAAATTAGATTTACACGTTACGTTGCACATAGTACATTTTTAAATCATGAAATGAACCCCAGTTCATAGGCATTATTATTATCCTCCAATATCACTGGAGAGATTAGAACATTTGCCCCATGGCCACACAGCTAGTAAGTGATGGAGCTCTTGAGAAATTATGAAAACTGAATTTTAGCAATTGATTTTCATAGGTGTTAACATAACTCAAGAACCTCATTCAGTCTAACTCCAATGCCTGTCCTCTTCACCGTTGTATTCAACAATAAAATGCTATATCAAGATGAGAATTTATTATACCTTTTCTTATACCATTTTTCCACGTGGAGATTTCTTCTCCGGAATGCCTTCACATGAACTTCAAGTTCCCATCTATGGAAACCCTCTTTACAACTATTTATTCAATGCACTGAGCTGGTGATCACTCTCACAAGTATCTGAGAACAAAGGTCAAAAATGACTTTGGCATAACAGCCTGTAATCCTCAAGTGGCGGTCTGACCACTTTGGCTGACTATAGAGGCCCTAAGCTGTGAAGTAACAGATAGTTCTGATAAGGCATTTAGATGGGTCGTCTAAAACCGAAAGTTGGCAATCTTCCCAAAATGAGGTGGCAAGTTTCTGACCCCTTACTGGGCAGAGGAGAAAGTTGCAGGCTCTTTTCTTGTTGCTGATGGTCTCAGTTGCCAAGGGTATGTGCCTGCCAGTCTCCAAATCAACTTCTGGTAGAGACTGGAGGTGGAGACCACTTCTGTAGACTAAATTAGGCATCTGACGAAATAGTATTCATTCTGTCAAGCTGCTTAAAACTAAGTTAGGAGCACTTCGGGCCACCCAGCACACTGCTTACATAATCAAAGTCAGCTGTATCTTACAGACAATGCTGTTCTTCCCTTGAAAAGCTTCTCAACAAAGTTGGGAGATTTCCTTCTTTTTCTACCTCATAATCTGCTGTCATAATTTTTAAATTATTACCCAATACCATCATTCCCATTCTCTTCTACATTTTCTACCAAAGGCAGCCACATTCATTGAGTTTAGAAATATTTAAATTTCTTGTTGAGTTTCATTTTACTCCTAAACTCGTTCATCAGTATCTGTCTCCATCTGGTCATTCATGTTACCATTATGGGATGAGTCCACGTGCATAGACAGCAGCCCCCTTCACATGTACAAACTTGTACGTCGTGTCTTAAAGCCCACCACAGCACAGCGACACTTTGCAGGGTACACCAAAAGCAAGATCAAAGACATGATGAAGTGACATAAAATGGTAAGCCATCAGATTCACGACAACATTCAAAAGTTTGGCAGGAGGGCATCATTAATATTTGAGAAGATTCCCTGCTTTTTGGCAGGAACTCTGAACACAACTTTCCAATTAGCATGCTTTATGGCTGGGGAGAAGCTGGTTTATCGGTTGTAAGTACATCGTCTGACTGAAATCTTTCCTGTCAGATAAATTACAAAGGAATTTGTACAACTTGACCCAGACTCAGACTTAGCTCAAGATTAATATGAAAACAGGGCCCTCCCTCAAGTCTTTCTTGAGTTCTTCTGAGAGTTTTCTTCATTAAGTCTTCCAAATGCTCTGCTTTGCTAGTGAAACATTAAATATTCTTACCAGGAGGTGCAGGCTGGAAGTTTCCACTAAATCTTCTCAGAAGAACGATCTAGATTGAGACATTGCATTAGGGACTGGGAGTGAATTACTTACCGTGACACAACCTTCTTACTTTCTGCTTGCTATGGGTTGAAATACAACTAATATAACTTGAGCCGAGTAGGATGAAACCTTAACTTAATAAACAAAAGCTTGACAGGGTCTCTTCCATTTTACGATTTGTGCCCTCTGGGCAAAATCTCAAAACATCAATAGGGAATTTTTCTGGGGATATTTTATTGTTTTGAAACATTTTAAATGTGTGTCTGAGATTCTGTATTGTCCTATTTGAGATGAATCCTGACTTGAGGGTGTTCTTGACTTACTGTTGCATGAAAGGGACCCCAAACATTTCCCTTTAGAGAGGACTTTGTCCTACATAAGGGAACCTTTCCATCACTATCAAACTGTTGTTAGTGAAAACTTACAGGCTAATAATTGAGTTGTTCTAAATTTGCAGCATGTTGGTAGAAAACATTATTTCCCTTGTGATATTTATGGTTTAATTTGAAAATCAAAAGCAAAAGAATTCCGCACTAATGCTATGTACACATGCACAAATTCTCTTGAGGTCGCATCATAGCAAGTACTCATAATTCTGTGATCAACAGCCCTAACACATATGTATTGTGCTTTGAAATTGAGATGGTACATCTAATAGCTAATCTAATTTTCTGATTAACTTTGAATATATCTAAAGCAGCTGTTATTCATATAGGACACATTTATAAGCCCAATGTGCATGGGATTTATAATATATTATTTTCTATCAATGTCCTATTAATTGATTTGTTATAACAACATAAATATTTTGTCGCATGAGAAAATAGAGTAAATTATGCTAACAGTAAGCAAGTCAAAATCTCTTTGACAGTCATTGTGCCCAACTGAGATTTTTCTAGATAGGTGCTATCCTTTCAATGATGAATTCCTCAGGACCAGGACAAGTGAGATGCACTTTCTAAGCAAAAAAAAGTAAGGGGGCTCAAAAAAGCTCAGTAATCAAGATAAAAAACATTTTGAGATGATATTTAAACTCTAAATTAATGCAAAAATACATAGTGAACAAATACCAAAATTTTAAATCAAGACATGATTAGTATCAATGATATTTCCTTTGCCTCGGGTTCCATTATGGCCCAGCAGGGCACCGGAATGTTTCCATTTCTTAACAGATCAATGGTAAATATTCACTTTGTATTATTTGTATAATAATATTTTTGGCCTTGATGTTGCACTAGTTTTAAAGTTTTAACTCACTTTAATATGTGGTTCTTTTTCCACCAAGGCTGTAAACTATTAGAAATCAGAAACTCTGGGTATACCTTTCTATTACAGTAAACTACTGATCACCGTAACTTTTTAGCCCTACTTAAAACCACACTTGGACAAGGAGAAGACAATCTTTCTTCTTAAGAGGCTATTTATTGAAACAAAAAAAGATGTCATACAGGCAACAAGTTATAGGGAAAAAAAAAAAGCAGTGGTTTGATTGTTATATCTGCCATTCAGTACCTGTGTGACCTCAGGCATGTTACTTAACTTCTCTGGTCCTCCATTTCCCCACCTGTGATATGAACATTTTACTGGGTGACTCTGAAGATGAAATGAGATAACCAGTGTGAAACACTCAACGTATACCAAACACTAAGGAATTTTTCTTTCCTAAATTGCATTGTCTCCATCATATCTGTGAATAATTAATGTACGCTTTTAGTTCCAATATGCCAACCAAGTAGGCAATCATTCTTCTCTAGGGATCATCACTGGGGCCACAGAAGTAAGCCTGCACTCAAGAGCTAGCTCCGCCTCCCCACCTTTCCTGACCCTAGCTATATCCGGCTATTGGTTGTCTAACCTGGGGCATACACCAGATGGCAGTGTCCCATTGAGGACTAGATGTTTCTAGCCTTTCAGCTCACTGACCAAGTGACCGGTTGCTTTGCCATATCTGTATGTGTGTTACAGGTCAATAACCTTAGCCTTGGGGCCTAGTTGATGTTCAACGTAAAAATAAACACTGGAAAAACCTCTGTACACATTCTATTCCCCTTCAATTGCAAAGCATTTCATTTGCAAGGTCAATGGGAAAAGGTACATATGTGTTGTAGTAGTAAGCATGCACTTCAAATAGGTTCGTGTCAATGTTTACATTTGTGTGCACTTTAGCAAGTAAGTACATAATGATCCTTTACGGTCTGACACACTGCTAGGCACCAAAGCTACAGGCATAAGGAATGCAGGTTCGCTACCTTCAGGCAACTCATTGTTTGGTAGAAAAGACAGCTTTTTATGCAACCAATAATAATACAATGTTATTATTGTTATTCTATTTAATAGAGATGAATTCCAAATTTTTACGTTCTATGTGTCTGTGTTGGAGTTAATGCATTTCATGGATTTTACTAAGTTTACTTGCCTTCAGCTAAAGACTCTCAAATATAGATGCCTAGTGTTTTCCATTTAAAATACATCAAACCTATCTTGCTACATTCTATCATGTATGTGGTGTTTGACGCAGATATACCATATCCACTTTTTAATACTCAGAAGTGGTATAGTCAACAGTTCTGCCACATCTATTAATTTGTCTTACAAATATGTGTTATGGGATGCCAGGTACTGTGCTTAGAGAAGTGTAAATATGAATGAACTAGAGTTCTTGCTCTAATAAAAGGTTAAAAATTGGTTAGAATGTGAAGTTCTGCTAAGTGAGTGTGCTGCAAGCATGTGAAAGAATGTGAGTGTGTATAAATGTATGTACACATGCAATTCTTAGCTGTGCTACTGCTACCTTTGGTAATATTTGTGAACTGATGGCTGAGTCATTTACACAAGGGATGTGTGTGTATGTGTGGGTGTGTGTTGTCACTTGGTGTGTGATTATGGCTGCCGAAATTAAACACCACTTTTCTGTGTAGTTCTCACAAAGACACACATCATCTAGGATTGCCAAACTGGAAAACTAATGAGTAAATTTATTCTGGCCACACTGTCATTCCCTTTTTCTTATTCAGTCCCATCCTGTCTCTGTCCTGAGCCACCCTGCCTCCCACCAGGAGCAGTCATGTGCCCTCCTGTGACCTCTAAGGACTCACAGGAATCTGATTTTCCTACTGCATCCTGCCAGCTGGGGCCTTGGGAATATGACACCCCCTTGGATCTTTCACAGGCTCTGCCCTGGCATTTCAGAGTAGGCGCCACACAGATCCCTCCCTCTCTTGTGCCCCAATCTATGCAAGGACACTGCCCATGGCATTTCAAAGACCAGCTCTGCTGCTGGGAGGCTTGCTGTCCCTGGGAATCTGACTGCCAACACCAATGGAAACTCAGCAAAGAGGCAGCTCTTTAGGTTCCTTGGCCAGTGGGGCCCCAAAGGTGCCTATTAGAGCTGCACATGGCCGACAGATTAATCTGAGATTTAGATGAAAAGGGGATTCTAAACCCTCTCTTCTTTCTCGAAGTGTTGATAATCACGCGATTCCCTCTGCACAAAAGGGAAGAACGGAAATAGTCCCCGAAATCCTGACTTATCTGTGGAATTTTGGAACTGACATCTACTGTTTTGGCCATTGATGTTTTAGGAGGCATTGTAGTGACTATCTGTTCCTTTCTATAATTCACAAAGTCTGTGGCTGAGCCTGGGAATCTGCATTTTAAAATGCACCTTTTTTTTTAATGTAGTCTAAACGGAAGCCACTGCTTAAAGTTTCATCCTAAACTGATGTACTGTGAGTCTATTGTCTCTAGGATACAAAAAGAGAAGCTTATCATAAAAAAATAGTAAGACAGGAGCAGGCCAAGCTTAGACCTCGAGTGTCCTGGCACCTCATTGACTCCTGCCTTCTGCACTCAGCTGACTCCAACAGAGCCCAGGTTTTACCATGCGAGCTTCAAATGAGGAATGAGGCCTGGACTCTGCATGGAAAAGGCAGATGGACACTTAAAGACTTCCACAGGGCTCCAAAAATAACAAAGTCATTGTTGAGTGCTGTGAAAAGGGAGCCAGAAGAAAAAGGAGTTGTGAGTTCTGGGAATGAGATGATAAAACAATGCAAATTTCTAAAAATGAAAGAAGACAGCAAAGAATGAAGTGAGGGCTGGGGTGGGTAGGCCCTTGGTTGAATCAGGCTGTGAGGTGTGAGAAGAACAGCTATGTTCAATTCTGTAAAGCAAGTCATGGGGCCTGGGAAATTGTCCAAACAGAGCAGGCTCTGGGAAAGGATGACAGCCCCGGAGAAGGGAAGAGGGTGGCGTAGTGAGTGAGAGGTGGGTGGCAGTGTATTGAAGACAACAGTGAGCTCCTGCGTGACATATCCAGATCACCCACTGCTCCCACCTTAAAACATTTATCTCTAGGTCCCTGTCAAAATGACATAAGGGCAAAAAGAGTAATCACAATGACTACTAGTTATTGAGCATGTGATCTGTGCCTAGAGCTGGTCTCTTGCTAGCATGCTCCTTTAAGGAAGCAGAAGTGATTTCCTATGAAGCTATAAAGCTTACACTCCAGGGCCCATGCATCAGCCCCACTCATGGTCCTGAGAGGAGGAACTAGAAATGTGTTCATTCAGTCACGTGTTTTATAAAACTTACAAAGAAGAATATTTTTTAATTCTCGTTCAGGAGTATTTAATCTCTGGACCCCACAAATCCTGTTCAACCTCAGATGATGGGAGTTAGTTGATGGTGGCGGTTCTGGTGTTGATGCTGCTGCTCACCAGCTGCACCATCTTAGAGAATATTCTCTCTGAGCCTCATTGTTCTCATCTGTAAAAAGGGGTTATCTACCTTAGCCAACTTTATAGTGACTTAAAGGATCAAAGTCCATCCTATGAGAAACTCCAAGAAGTGTAACGCACTGTTTTATTTCAGGGTTTTAGAGACTGTCAATATCCATGCAAGCAAATCTTTAGTTTAAAATGCAAAATATTATCTTCCAATGGAGTTACTAATATATATGTAAAGACTCAGTCATCTGTGCCTTTGGATGGGCCAGAGTCTAGCTCTGGAATAGAATAGTTACCAACAAAAAGGTCTCTAATGCTTATTTACCTAAAAGAAACTAGATCCCATTTCCCACCTACATCACAAATGGTCAACTTCCCCACATCAAAGACTATTTCACCAACCTCTCTGTGTACCAGAGGGAGTCCACCCAGAAAAACTTAGAAATGGAACTGTCGGCTGCATTAGCAATACACAGAATTGTTTGCGGCCTGGACCACTCGGCAAAGAATTGCTTATGACGCGATTCTTAAGTCATCAAAGCCCTTCTCACGAGGCTAATGCTGATGTCTCAGCCTTGCTCAGGAGAGGGCAAATCACTTGCCCCTCTCCACTGTGGTGCTTTAAAGATGCAGGAACACTTGAAAGAAACACCTTCCTCCCAGCATAAACCTCCTTCTTTCACAAGGTGTTTCAGTTGGCCCTAGATCCCCAATGGATTTCTTTCTCCTGACTATGGAATATCTGGTCCTTGAAGATAAAGTTCAGGTGCCTAACTGATAAATTCTTATTTTTCCTTGGCTTTCTGCCTTTTCTTTCAGAATGGCCTCCAGGCCTCCCCTGTTAGAATGCCAAGGATGTCTCTCCTGAGACAAGGGGATGAGGAGAGCACAAAGAAGTAAGTGGTACCTACGAAAGAAAGAAAGCATAAAATCCAGGATGCACTGAGTTCCTATAATGCAGCAGATGCTTCATGCATATCATCTTATTTAATCCTTTCTAGCAGAGTTAGGGGAAGGTCTTATAATACTCTTTTTGCAGAAGAGAAATCTGAGTGTCAAATAAAGAAACTTTCCCAAAATCAACAACTAATGAGAAAGTCAACATTAGATTCCATACTTCTACAATCCAAAGCTCTTGAACTTTTTTTCCCCCACATCACCACGTCCTTTAAAAAAAAGGAATAATAATAATAATGAACAATATTTTTCTTGCCCTAAAGATTACAAACTGGGCCGGGCATGGTGGCTCACGCATGTAATCCCAGCACTTTGGGAGGTTGAGGCAGGCGGATCACCTGAGATCAGGAATTTGAAACCAGTCTGGCCAACATGGGGAAACCCCATCTCTACTAAAAATACAAAAATTAGCCAGGCGTGGTGACGCTAGCCTGTAATCCGGTAATACGAGCTACTTGGGAGGCTGAGGCAGGAAAATCACTTGAACCCGGGAGGTGGAGGTTGTGGTGAGCCAAGATGACACTGCTACACTCCAGCCTGTGTGACAGAGCAAGACGCTAAGGCTCTGTCTCAAAAAAAAAAAAAAAAAAAAAAAAAGAAAAAGAAAAATTTGCAAACTGGCTTACACAGAGTGGAACGCAATCAGATTCCATGGCCACTTCTGCATTTGTTTTTAATTCCATGTAATCACCATGGCTGCAGCTTTTAATCCCATGAATGGCCATAGCATACATTGCTGGTTCCGTGCCAATCCTCAGAGCCCAGGCACCACTGAATGCAAGTAAGTGACTCTCATGCTTTGAAAAGTTCCTTGACTCCTCCTGTGAGTGACTACAGTCAGAATTCCTTATCAACAAGTCCCGCCCCTTCTTAATAGGGGAGGACCTCTCAGCAGCACGAGTTGCCACTTCATCCTTCACACAAAGCTGTGGTTGTGTGGCTCCACAGACCCCTTGTCAGTAATGAAATGGCCGTGTATGCAGTACTGTGAAGGGCCCCAGATAGTTGCCAGGCATGCCAGCTGCAATGGAGTGTTTTGAGTCATTGGAGTTTATGAGTAATGATCTAGGAGAGCATAGTTATTTTCTTTGAAGTGGGCCACAGTGAGTTCATTCTGGTTTAAGGGGCAGTGTCAGCCTATGAGTAGTGTGCTGTTGGGGAATGCTAAGTGAATTTTTCATGGTTACCTATACAAAATGGATGTTTTCCCTCTGCTTTTTATCACCCATCCATTCGTGTAATAAATATTTATCAAGCAACTACTATAATCCATGTACTACGCTAGGAACATGGAAAACAAAGATGAATAAAGTATAAACTGCGCTCTCTGTAACTTAAGAGTTCAGATAGGAAGGTGTACTTGTAAACAGAGGCATTTGGTAAAGTGTTCTGTGTATTACAGCTCTAGCATATGTAAGGCTTAAAGGAGAATGTGCTCAATAGGATCTGGGGAGGAGACAGAGAAGAGTATTCAGAAATACTTCATAGGGGAGAGCTTCCTTGCAAGAAAGCATTTTCAGTAGGAAAATAAGAGCTGTTGAATTAGATTAGTATGAAATTAAATCCTAGTTCTATTGACATTGAGCTATGTAATCATGACCTTGATTTTACCTGAGTCTCAACTGTACAATGAGAATGACCCTACCTATGCCTACCACAGAGACTTGTGAACATTGAATGAGATTCATGTTGGGCAATTCAAAGAGAGTTTTTAATACTTGTGTATAATTCAGTACTTTTCCAGGGAGACAGTCCCTCTGGGTCAGAGGGATGATTTTCCCAGTCATGCTGTCTGAACTTTGGTATGTGAATATTTCCTTTTACCAATCTAATATGTGCCAAGAGCAGGGAACCTTGACCTTAAAGATTAGGAATGTGAACTGACAAATGAAAGAATTCAGTGACACCCAGGTACACGCGGTGGATAGTGATCACCGTTGTTCCCTTGAAGAATGATGATGTACTTTACAACAAGAAGGAATGTGTTAGCCATTACCTCATGCTGTCCTTCTGGAACTGTGAGAGTGTCAGGTATTCATATGTGGAAACCTGAACAGGAGATAAACAAATGTGACTTATTTTGCAATCTTTGTCTTTTTAAACTAGTCAATTATATTACATATTGACTGTAATGCCTTTTCAGACTTATAAATTATATTATGTATTTTCTGTTACATTTGGAAAGTTAAGTCCATGTAATAGACTTCACTACTCAATAAAATAAAGCAGTGATTATTATTACTGCATCAGCCAAGGTTCTATATTGCAAGCAACAAATATGACTCTGGCTTACTAAGAAAGAGAGTTTATTGAAAATATATTGAGTAGCCCACTAGGCAGGCTCGGGAACCAGGGCAACTGCTAATCTTTCAGGAGCTGATCTGATAAGAAAAGTAAGAAAACTATGGCCCCTCCTGTTGAACATTAGATGCCAATGCCCTATTCTTGGAACTTGTCATTTCTGAGGAACTTGGCCTTATTGCTCTATTAGAGAAGAAAGAGCTCTCAGGCCCTTCCTTTCTCCCTCACTACGTCTTTGAGGCCTCTGGTGGTGCACTGGCTATAAGAGAAAATGGATGCGTTTATTCTTTTATTTTGAGAAAATAGAATCTAAGGCCGGGCATGGTGGCTCATGCCTGTAATCCCAGCACTTTGGGAGGCTGAGGTGAGTGCATCACCTGAGGTCAGGAGTTTGAGACTAGCCTGGCCAACATGGCAAAACCCTGTCTCTACTAAAAATAGAAAAACTAGCTGGGCATTGTGGCAGGTGCCTATATTCCCAGCAACTCGGGAGACTGAGGCAGGGAGAATCTCTTGAACCCAGGTGGCAGAGGTTGCAGTGAGCCGAGATGACACCATTACACTTCGTCCTGGGCAACAGAGCAAGACTCTGTCTCAAAAGAAAAAAAAAGAAAAGAAAAGAAAAGAAGAAGAAGAAAAAAGAAAAAAATGAAAAGAAAATACAATCTATAATATAAGGAACCCCAAACTTAGAGTGTTGGAAAAGATGTTGTAGATCCACAAACAAGACAGGCATCCACTGTAATAGTTAATTGTTATTGTCATCATCATTATTACTGCCCCTAGTGATCCAATAAGCATTTATTGAAGCACAAGCAAGTGTGAGGTATTCTGTAGAAGAAACATTAGGAATAAAGGCCGTCAACCAGCTCTCACTTGGGAATAATAAGGCATATACCTCAAATTAAAAAAAAATCTTACTCTAAGTCACTGAAAAAGGAAATTTGATGTAGATGTGAGTATCGCAAAGGGCTTCGTTTAGCCACTTTGAAAAAGTTGAGTCTCGAGGGACCTGTGTAATTGGGTGACCAGGACTCTTTCTCCATCCAAGAAGTTAGAGCAGGGGTTCTCAAAGTCTCACACACATGAGAATCACCAGGAAGATTGCTAAAACGGATTGGTAGACATCACCCACAGAGTTAGTGAAGAGGGACGAGAATTAAAATCTTCATCAAGTTCTGAGGGTAATACTTTGAAAACCAAAGAATTAAAAAAAAAAAAAAAAAAAAAAAAAAAAACCTTCAGAACTAGAGACGCGGAAGAAAAAATAAACCAGTGAGATTCAACGGAAAAGGAGATAGCTACGTTCAGAAGATAATCTGTGTAAGGGAAACATCAGGAACAAGGTTGGAAAAATAAATTTAGACCGGGTGTTCAGGTGTGGATTGTGGTTGAATGCCCTGCTGAGGTTCATGGAGTTAATGCTACAGGCAGGAGAAAATGATAGTTGCCATTGGGCAGTTTATTCCGATTAACGTGTAATGGAGACTTTGTTGAGCCTAGTATTGTGCTGAGTGCTGAGAATAATACAGTTAAATTAGATTTTTTCAATAAGGCAAATCCTTTAGTTATTCTCAAGAGAAAGGAAGATCAATCCAAATGTGAAGTGGGCCTTCTACAGTGACTTACCAAAGCGAAATGAACAACTAAATTAATGACATTTGAGAAAAAAAATCAAGAAGATGTCTAAAGAGAAACCACTGTCCTTGCTACTAGCTTGGTGTATGAGCTTGAGCACACCATGAAACTCCTCTGATTTTCAAATGCATTGGTTCTTAGCAAGTGATTTCCAAAGATCTTCCTGTCTCTAAATGTACATGAGTCTATGATTAGACTGACGTCTGAAGAAGAGATGACTCAATGGTAATTCAACATTATAGGACTAGAAAACTGGAAAAATTATCAATCCATGAGAAAGATAAAAGTAATGTTAACATTTTTCATCTCAACTGGAAAATACTATGACCTTGCCTCAAAGCGGAACAACAACCACAAGAAAAACTAGTTCATCAGAATGTCTTTGTTTAAAAAGTTGCACTCAATTTTGGAGGTTAAGAATAGATAATGTATTGGGAGGCAGCAGATATGCATATAGATGAAGCCTAATTCAATGCAAACCTGTTAGTTTATTTATGTTATTAATATGATACCCTAGAGGATATAAACCAATTAAAAACCCATTTCAATTATTAATTGGGTCCCCTAATTGAAGGGACATAATAAATTAATTAAAATGTCCTCAGCTCTATTCACTAAGGAAAACACCTAAGTCAGGGAATGGATTGGACAAACAGGTATTAAACTCTTAAACTAGGCCCTATTTAAGGGACAGAAAAAAGTAGCTAATTCACAGGAGGAGGTGTTTGAATGAGAAGCCCAGGAAAAGAGAGCCAAAGAGATGGATTTTCCACTTTATTCTGTGGACGTAGTGTCCTGGACATGCCATTTAAATATGTCAGGAGTCAGTTTACTTAATTGCAATGTAAAAACATTGAATCAAATAATTTAAAATGTTCCGCTCTTGTGGTGGCCATTATGAGTTGCAAATGAGTACTTGAGCCAAAAATGTCAATCCTAAAACTGCCAGCGATAACGAATCATTAATTAGGCTTTTACTGTACAGACTCCAAGCCTCGTCTTGTGCTCAGAACTAAAGGGTAGGAAGGTGAAAAACAGTTCTTGATCTCAGGCAGCTCACTATCTCAGTATCAGAAGTACGTACTGAACATATGAAGAGAAAATAGGGGCTTGGAGTGAAACTACACTGGCCTCAAGTCACAGGTCTGAAAAAAGATGGGCCTTAGTTTTCTGTGTTTTGGAGAAAAAAATAGCAAAAATAACATTTCAGAGGGTCACTCTGTTTATCAGATAAGATAGATGTAAAGACTGTAACACAACACCTGGCAGATAGTATTCAATATAAAGGCTGTTTTACTTTCCCATGTCCTTTCCTATAAATAGAGATGTGCTGTCTTCCAGGGAGGTTCTTAGAGAATATCATATTACTAAAGAAAAGTGATTTTTCCTATTATTTTGTACTGGACTATTAGCCAGGGTTTGGGGAAAGCACAAAAAACAACAAAAGGTTTCAGTGGCCAAATTTCAATAGATTAAAAGAAGCTCATTTGAACGGAATTTTTTTTTCATTTTGTAATTGGGAAATATGCCATACATATCAAAGAGAGTATATAAATATGCATGTACATGTTAAAGAACATTAATAAAAATGAATAAAGTAGGCTGGGTACAGTGGCTTACGCCTGTAATCCCAGCACTTTGGGAGGTTGAGGTTGGCTGTTCACTTGAGGTCAGGAGTTTGAGACCAGCCTGGCCGACTAAACCCTGTCTCTACTAAAACTACAAAAAAATTAGCTGGGTGTGGTGGTGGGTGCCTGTAATCCCAGCTACTCGGGAGGCTGAGGCAGGAGAATCGCTTGAACCCATGAGACGGAGGCTGCAGTGAGTTGAGATCATGCCACTGCACTCCAGCCTGGGTGACAGAGTGAGACTCTGTCTCAATACATTAAATAAATAAATAAATAAATAAATAAATAAATAAATAAATAAATAAATAAATAAAATGAACGCCCTGTACCTAACATCAAGCTTCAGAAATATCTTGAAGGTTTAAAAATGTACCTCTATAACCTATTTCAGCATCTTCAGAGGTAACTGATTTTTTTGTGCTAATAATTTCACAACTTTGATTTAAATTTTTATTACATATGTATGTGTGCCTAAAGTATGTACTATTTGGTAATAGCTGGTTTTGAACATTAAGTAAATAGAATAAGATTTTATGCTCTATATATCCAGTGATGATTTGCTTCTTTCATACATTTGATTTTTGAGATTCATCCATATTGTTGCACGTAATTAGTTTATACATCTTTACTCTTATATTATATTCCATTAAATGAATAATCACAAATTTATATATCCCACTATTAATGAACATTTTTTGCTATTGAACGCAGTTCTTCTACAGATGTTGTTTCATATCTTTGTTGACTAGCATATGAGTTCCTCAAACACACAGGTCTTTAATAGTGGAATCACTGGCTACCAGATATGCTGAGCCTTACTAAATAGCCAAATTATTTTCCAAAGTGGCTGTCTAATTGGGGAACAAACCAGTGATTATTCCACTCATGGGAAAATGCTTGGTATTTTCAGAAGTTACGGTGGTTTCCAATCTCGTAAGTAAACAATTAGCTGTTCTCTGATTACTAATAAAATTGAGAATATTTTCATATGATTTGGGGTTCATTTGTGTTTTCCCTATTCTGAAATGTTTGTTCACATATTTTGCCCATTTTTATATTGGATTGTCTTTTTCTTATCGGTTTATAAAAGTTTTCATTAAGTACAATTTCTTGCACTAATTCTTTGCGGTTTTCTTTATTACAAATACCGTTTCCAAGGGCTTGTCTTCTTTTCAGTCTCTACATAGTGTCTGTTGAGAAACAGATCTTAAAACTATGGTAGCTTTTCTTTTATAGTATGAGCTTTCTTTATCTTAAGAAATTTTTGTAAAGACTAAAAAACTGGAAGAATCATGAATCCATGAGAGAGATAAAAATAATGTTAACATTTTTCATCTCCATTGGAAAATACTGTGACCTTGCCTCAAAGTGGAACAATCACAACAAAAACTACTGCATCAGAATGTCTTTGTTTAAAAAGTTGCATTCAATTCTGGAGGTTAAGAATAAATAATGTGGCCAGGCACAGTGGCTCAAGCCTGTAATCCCAACACTTTGGGAGGCTGAGACAGGCGGATCACGAGGTCAGGAGATCGAGACCATCCTGGCTAACACGGTGAAACCCCCGTCTCTACTAAAAAATACAAAAAACTAGCTGGGCGAGGTGGCGGGTGCCTGTAGTCCCAACTACTCGGGAGGCTGAGGCAGGAGAATGGCGTAAACCCGGGAGGCAGAGCTTGCAGTGGGCTGAGATCCGGCCACTGCACTCCAGCCTGGGCGACAGAGTGAGACTCCGTTTGAAAAAAAGAAAAGAAGAATACATAAATAATGTATTGGGAGGCAGCAGATACGCATACAGACGAAGCCCAATTCAATAAAAACCTGTTAGTTTCTTTACATTATTAATATGATACCCTATATTTACTATATGGCTTCCAATGTTTTTATTTTATCTTGCCAGACTTCTGTTCATTTTATTAGCCTTTTTCAATGAACTTTTATAGTTCTAAATCCTTTGTAATGATTTTTTTTCTTTTTCATCATGTCTACTCTAACCTTTATTATTTGTTTCATTATTTGTTCCTTAAGTTTTTTTCATTTTTTTCTAAATTAAGATAGATGCCTAATTTATTAGTTTTCAAGATACATTCTTTTCTACCATAAGAACTTAAAACTTTATATTTCTCTGTAATTATTGTGAAATTTAACTGCCTCCCACAAAATTTCTTTCATGATATTTTTATTGTTATTTTGTTCTATGTGTTTTTGAATTTTCATTATGATTTCTTTTTGGCCCCAAAGTTTTCAGTAGTATATTTTTAGGTATATTTTAAAATTTCTAAAATAGAGAAGTTTAGATTATGTTTTTTTTTTTATTTCTGGCTTAATTGAATTTGATCAAAGGTTATATTTCAAATGATTCTAATTTTTAAAAATTTATTGGGCTTTGCATTTCAGTCAAACTGCATTCATTTTTGGTAAATATTGTATTAGTTTTTAAGATACAGAAATTATAGAAATTATACATTTAAAATTGTTATACCTTTTTAACTTAGTGAAAATGTTACAGTTCTGCATTGACTCTCCTTAGGTCTGGTAAAGCTTCTTGTTGTATTAGTCTTCTCTTAATATAGCTCTATAGTCTTCTATTATTAGATTTGGGTTTATAATTTTTCTATCATTTACTTACAATTATGCTGCATCTTTCTCTTTTTGCTGTGTTTATTTTAAGCCACACATAGTAGAAGTCACTTTTTTTTTTTTTTTTTAAAAGACATGAAGTATCACTTGGTCACCCAGGCTGGAGTACAATGACACAATCATAGCTCTCTGCAGCCTTGAACTCCTGGGCTCAAGCTATCCTTCCACCTTTTCCTCCCAAGTAGCTGGGACTACAGGAGTGCACCACAGAGAATGGCTAATTTTTAAAAAAATTTTGTAGAGACAAGAGTATCTCACCATCTTGCCCAGGCTGGTCTCCAACTCCTGGACCCAAGCAATCCTTCCATCTTAGCCTCTCAAAGTGCTGAAATCACAGGAGTGAGTCACCACACCCACCCACCCAGAAGTCCATTCCTAGCCCAGTAAAAGAATCTGGATTTTTATGTATTGATTAGCCTGCTAACCTTGATTAAGATAAACTATACATATTGTTTTATTTCTAAGAGATTATTTGTATTTTAATTTGTCCTGATTTATTTTTCTGCTTATTTTCTATCTCATTTTTTCTTTTTCTGATTCATTTTTGGTGAAATAGTTCACTGCAGATTTTATTTTTCCCTTTAAAGTAATACATGTGTATTCTTTCATGCTTAGCCCTTGAAATTTTTAGCAATACAGATGATTTAAAATAACTCAGAATTTATCAACTCTAATCACTTCTTTCCAACTTACATGTTTTTGGCTACTGTTTTCATATCACTTAGACTTATTCTTAAGCCACACTCATTGGTCAGCATTTTTATTCTTTTTAACAACCAGGGTTTGTTTTAGTTTAAACACATAATTGCCTTTTATTTCCATGATCCCCTTAAATAGCTGAATTTCCTTCTAAAATTATTTTCATTTCTCCTAATGTACATCCTTTATTCTTAAGGGTAATACATTCTTTAAGATTTTGTTTGTGTTTCTGAAAAAAAACTTTTTTGCCACCATTTAAAAAAAATCATACAGAGACTGAAACTAGGGTGACTATCATTACTTTGTTATCTAGAAGTTTAAGGTTGCAATTTCACTGTGCTCTGACTTTCACCTTGAGAGTTCCGAGGATCGTCTAATAGAATATTCTTTGTGGATGATTTGTGTCTCTTTTCTGGATGTTTCAGAGACCTTAGGCTTGTCTTTAGTGTGTTGCAGTTTGAAAAGAAAAATAAAAGTGTCTATATATGAACCTTTTTCTTTTTTAAGTCTTGGTTGAGATGTGTTTTTTCCCTGAAGTGGAAGATTGCTGGTTTTCATCACTTCAAGAAAATTTTTAGCCATTATCTCTTTTTATTTGGGCCTTTGACTCATTTCCTCAATATGCAGCTTCTGAAATTCTAATTTTTTAAATTACTTTATTTTCTATGTGGTGTTATTTATTCAGGTACATTTTCAAGTTATCTAATTATTTATTAGGATGTGGCCAATCATATGTAGTAAATTAATTTGTCCTGTGTGTTACAGATATTATTCCCCAGTCCTATTTTCTTTTTTCTTCATTCATAGTAATTTTCATAGAGGTGAATTTATTATTAATTTATTTCATGGTGTCAGTGGGTTTTTTTCTTTTAAAAATGAATTACACACTTCAGGCTTATATAATAAATAGTCTTCTATGTTTAAACATTTATTTCATTTTATACTTGTATATTCCAGCTACATAGATTTCAATTTGGATTAAAGAAAGCATACTGTACAAAACCGGTTTTGTTTTTGTTGCTAAATGGCTAAAACATTTTGCAAGTATAAATCTCTTTACTGGATTAGTGGACTGCAAGCTCCTTCAGGGAGGCCACGCTGCCTTCTCATCATTAAACACACAGAACTAACTTCAGTGGCTAACAATTAGAATTTGCTCTATATATACTTTGAAGTAATTTTATAAACCAATTAGCAACCCTCAAAAATGTGCAAATTAATACATTATATTTAAATTTCTGACTTTAGAAATTTTGTGTAAAAATGTAATACAGCCTAAACTATGTGTAAATTATACATAAATACATATATTTTGTGTCAGTGTATAGCAAATGTTTATGTAACATTAAGAATTATTTTATATTATTTTTTCTCTTTATAGTCTTACTAAGTAGTATATTAAATTATAATTTTTATAAATGCATCCATTTTATTAAGTTCATTTACCATATTTAATTAAACTTATTATTTGATGTTGGCCATTTAGATAGTTTCTGATTATTTTCATTATAATAGATTACACTTCAGGAACTTATTTGTGTAGCTAGCAATGTGTATCTGCTGTGGCATGACTGATTTGACAGCAGGAACTTTGTGCGAGGTGTATGTTCAAACCTAACTTCACTTCTACATACTGGCAAATTACTTGACAACTCTGGGCTTCATTAGGGATTAAGTCGAAAACAGTATATGGACTTCATCCAGTGTAAACTCAACAAATGCTAATTGACTGTACCCTCTCTAACACTTTCTCTTTATAATAAAGATATCTCAGTAGAATTATTTAGTCAAAGACTATGGGCAGCTAATGGCTATTGCTAAGTATTCAACTGATGATAGCCACTGCCTGAATCAATGACTCATGCCTATTTAGCCTAGAGCAGTATAGTAAACATGAGCATCACTTACATCACATAAACAGCATAAACTACAAAGAATGTCCCCCCAGTTTATAGATAAGGAAGTGAAGCACAGAGAGGTAAGTGGTTTTGTAAAACCACACAGCTGAAAAAAATGGCAGCCAAAAGACAGATTTGTATCCAGGCTTTCTAACTCCAGTGATTGTATACCATGATGCCTGAAACTTTTACAGTTATGTCCCTGATACTAATTACTTTCTATATCATGACACATTTTAATAAAGTTTCTTAATTTAAAATTGCACAAGATTTAGGGCAGCCTTTATTTTCTTTAGTAGTCATTTTCCACTTAGTCATACAGTACTTCAGCGTTCTGATTTCACAAATGTATATATATGCCTCCTCTGCTTATTTTTAACTTCTTTAAGAGTTAGACTAACTTCACATACTTCTTTTTAATTCTCTATAATATCTCCGTAGTGGCTAATTGGTAAATACTTACTGCTTGATGTTTAGACAGTCTAAATATTTCATTTCTCTGTGAAATATTCTTCTTATAATAAGCCAATAGAAAATTAAAGTTGTCATAAGAAAACAAATCTAAAGAGAAAAAGAAATGTGTCCGAAAGTCATGTTTGATGCATGCTACAGTGTTCTAGGCCAGTATCTTCAACAAATTTTGTGAAAATAATCCTATTACAGTTTCCTGAAGACCTTCAAATAGAAGAATATCAATGCTAGAATCTTCCTAGCTAGTAGTCTTGCCAGTCTTGGATGTGGGTGGGAAATAACCAACCAACTTGAACGCAGGTACGCAGGTAACAGTTTATAATCTAAGAGACTATCTCAAACTGCCTTGGAAACCTAGTCTAAAATTAGTACCATGCCTGACATGGTGGATGTTTGTATTATTGTTTCCGATTTGAGAGATGAAAGCATAACTCCAAACTCAAGAGGCAGCAGGAAATATGGACAGAAATTCAAACCAATTTTGATGATTGCATTTACCACCAACAAGCTGAATAAACTAAGCTGCTTTCCTGATACAAGCAGCTTCAGTAAAATGTGCAGATAAATAACTCCTATAACTTCACAGGGATACTGTAAAGATTAATGTGATAATATATTATCATTGACCTTGTAATAGGCACCTAAGAAATGGTGCTGTTGCCATGATTAAAAGATTACTTATGAGGAACACCTACTTTCTATTCCTTCTATAGCCATCTGGGTTTTGAGGGCATCCAATTATTACAAGTATAACTTGAGATATGTTTAAAGACATAAAGTATAGATACTGTTTGTTCTTCAGATCAGTAATTATATGTTATACTGCTGTTACTGTGACTAAACTATAAAATCATACTAATACATTTGTGCGAATTAACAAAACGTTAAGTAAATCAATTATAGTTATTTATTATATTGAACTCAAAAATGGATTAATTTTCCTTGAGATACAGTTAGAAAAATTATTGGCAAGGCAAAGATTGCCTAATAAATTTTATTTTTACATATGGAGAAAATCTTTTCTCCATCGAATAGTCTTATTTTGTTCAATGAACTTCAAGAGTAAAACCATTACTTAAAAATGAATTAAATGGTAGTCATAAAATTTTCTCCAAATCTGCCAAATAAATGACCACATGAAAAGAGCTACAGGATACATTTATGAGTCAGTAAATATAATACTGTCATTGAGAAAATATGGGCATATATCTAATGTTGATCTACTACCAAAGCATATGTTTTGGAAACTTTGTGGGTTAATTTCAGTGCCTACACCAAGAGGAGTTGCATTAATGCCCATAGTGTATAATATAGTTATTATAAGAACTGAGAAATATTTTTTTCCCTGAAAGCCAATCCACTGAGTCATCTAGGCTGGTTTGAAGTACTCAGATCTGTATACTGTTTCCTTCCAGTTAGTGGATCAGCAGCCAGACTCTCAATGCCATTCCCTCCAGCTCTGACACTCACTCTGAAGTTGAGAGGGAAGATGAAGCCAGGCTGACTCCGGTCAGCAGTGCAATGATGAGGTTCACCAACATCGTTGTTCATCGCATCTTGACTGAGAGGCACAGGGGAAAAAAACAGATTCAGCAAAGTCTCAGGATACAAAATCAATGTGCAAAAATCACAAGCATTCTTATACACCAGTGACAGACAAACAGAGAGCCAAATCATGAATGAACTCCCATTCACAATAACTTCAAAGAGAATAAAATACCTAGGAATCCAACTTACAAGGGATGTAAAGAACCTCTTCAAGGAGAACTACAAACCACTGTTCAGTCATATGAAAGAGGACACAAACGAATGGACGAATATACCATGCTCATGGATAGGAAAAATCAATATTGTGAAAATGGCCATACTGCCCAGGGTAATTTATAGATTCAATGCCATCCCCATTAAGCTACCAATGACTTTCTTCACAGAATTGAAAAAAACTACTTTAAAGTTCATATGGAACCAAAAAAGAGCCCGCATTGCCAAGACAATCCTAAGTGAAAAGAACAAAGCTGGAGGCATCACACTACCTGACTTCAAACTGTACTACAAGGCTACAGTAACCAAAACAGCATGGAACTGGTATCAAAACAGAGATACAGACCAATGGAACAGAACAGAGTCCTCAGAAATAATACCACACATCTACAGCCATCCGATCTTTGACAAACCTGAGAGAAACAAGAAATGGGGAAAGGACTCCCTATTTAATAAATGGTGCTGGGAAAATTGGCTAGCCATAAGTAGAAAGCTGAAACTGGATCCTTTCCTTACTCCTTATATGAAAATTAATTCAAGATGGATTAGAGACTTAAATGTTAGACCTAATACCATAAAAACCCTAGAAGAAAACCTAGGTAATACCATTCAGGACATAGGCATGGGCAAGGACTTCATGTCTAAAACACCAAAAGCAATGGCAACAAAAGCCAAAATTGACAAATGGGATCTAATTAAACTAAAGAGCTTCTGCACAGCAAAAGAAACTACCATCAGAGTGAACAGGCAACCTACAGAATGGGAGAAAATTTTTGCAATCTACTCATCTGACAAAGGGCTAATATCCAGAACCTATAAAGAACTCAAACAAATGTACAAGTAAAAAACAAACAACCCCATCAAAAAGTGGGGAAAGGATATGAACAGACATTTCTCAAAAGAAGACATTCATACAGCCAACAGACACATGAAAAAATGCTCATCATCACTGGCCATCAGAGAAATGCAAATCAAAACCATAATGAGATACCATCTCACACCAGTTAGAATGGCAATCATTATAAAATCAGGAAACAACAGGTGCTGGAGAGGATGTGGAGAAATAGGAACACTTTTACACTGTTGGTGGGACTGTAAACTAGTTCAACCATTGTGGAAAACAGTATGGCAATTTAATCTAGAACTAGAAGTACCATATGACCCAGCCATCCCATTACTGGGGATATACCCAAAGGATTATAAGTCATGCTGCTAAAAGACACATACACACATATGTTTATTGCAGCACTGTTCACAATAGCAAAGACTTGGAATCAACCCAAATGTCCCTTGACAGACGGGATTAAGAAAATGTGGCACATATACACCATGGAATGCTATGCAGCCATAAAAAAGGATGAGTTCGTGTCCTTTGTAGTGACATGGATGCAGCTGGAAACCATCATTCTCAGCAAACTATCACAAGAACAGAAAACCAAATACCACATGTTCTCACTCATAGGTGGGAATTGAACAATGAGATCACTTGGACACAGGAAGGGGAACATCATACACCTGGTCCTATTGTGGGGAGGGGGTAGCAGAGAGGGATAGCATTAGGAGATAGACCTAATGTAAATGATGAGTTAATGGGTGCAGCACACCAACATGGCACATGTATACATATGTAACAAACCTGCACGTTGTGCACATGTACCCTAGAACTTAAAGTATTAAAAAAAAGGAAAAAAAAAGAAAAAACAGATTCAAAGCCTTCCCATGCGACAAGCAAAGCAATAAAAAACAATTTTAATGATAGAAAATATTTACTTCATTTTGCTTAATCAGATCTATTAACATAATTCAAAGATAAGAGACAATGAAGGATTACGACAAAAAACCCATCTGCTTGACCATGCAAGTTGCCACCTTTGATGGGCAGAAGCTCTTTGCATGTCCTCAATTATTTTCAAGTGAATGACTAAGAGCCTAATAGAGAGATATATGACTTTATTTACAAGGCAATGGGCACTTTCATCTGATGCTAGGGTACTATTACATGATATACCTATTCAACTCAGTGGGATTTTATCATGTGTATTTTGATGGGAGAGAAAGAGAAAAAGAAGGTAAAGGAAAGAGAAAAATAAGTAGAAAAGAAGACAAATATCCACTTAATTGATACTGATATTCAGCTTGTACAGTCGTTCAGTGTGCAAATATTCCAGAACTAGCATAAATTGCACAAATTGGGAGCCCAGAATCTGCCTTCTGCCGGCATCTTGGTTGCCATATGCCTCAAAAAGCCTTAGCAGCTCATCCCATTAAATGTGTTTAAAGACCTCATTTTTGGATCAACATAGCCTATGTGAAGAAGCCAACTCCTTTATCAGGGGTTCAGCTGAATACACAGTGATCAATTCCAATGCTGGAGGAAACACTGACTTTGCTCAATTTGGTGAGAGAAGGTCTCTTACATGGCACCCACCAAAGGGAGTTTCAAGGGTAATTTCAAAATATCCAATTTTCTTCTTGTTGTTGCTCTGACTTTATAAACTAACCTTCATGTGAGGGGCACCTTCATTTTATTTCCAAGTGTTCTCAGTTGATACAGCCTTTTTGCAGATGATGGTAGCCTAGCTACAGCTCATAAATGAGAAAGAGCTGTGAAGGCAACAGATGCAAAGCTATATGCAGAATAAGGCATGGAGCAAAAAGGAAAGGGTGCAAGAGAATGAAAAAGCAAAACCAAAAAGTGAAAAGCATAAAAAGGGAAGGCAACAGTAAAAATGGGCATATGCAATGAATTCTGTAGGCCTTCCAGTACCCTTGACCCATGTAGAATTGTTCAAAATATACACTTTATTTGTGTCTGTGGTTGTACTTTTAATGTCTGAACTTGCCATACTCAAGTTGATCTGAGGTTTGAAATACTAGTCTTTCATTAATCTAATTATACTCCCAATATTTAAATAATTGTTGAAGGAATTCATAAGTTCTCCCAAGTTGAATCACTCTTTGACTAAAGGAATTCATTAGGTTTTTCTTTCTTTTGGCTTCTCTTAATGAAGTTATATTGGAAACAAGAGTTCATTTATGAATAGGAAGAGGTAGAAAAACTATGTGGAATTGGACAGCACATAAAGGTAGAGCTCAGAAAGTCTTATTTTTCAAAATTATTTTGAAGATTTTAAAAATGTTTTATTCATTATAGTAATTGTTTCATTACCATACATTGGCCCATATAAGCAGCATCAGCTGAGGACACAACGCTTGGCTGGATTCCCACAAGTGAACTTTTTCTGGATAATAAGTGCTTATTTTAAAGACCGATGCAATTCTTTATCCATTAACCAAATGCAAATTGAAACATTAGTAAGTATCCAGGAATAGGCTAGATGGAGTTGAAACATATGAGAAAAATAAACAACACATTTTCTTTACCTTAAGAATATCCATTATTGTCTGGGGCAAACCAACTGAAGACAGAAGAAACAGAAAATAGAAGATTACTCTCACATTGCTGTTTTATGCCTTTCTTGCAATGAGTGCTATCGGACTTCAGAAATGGGAGATTAACATGTAGACTCCAAGGGCCAAAATCAACTTCATGAAAAAGGTGGAGTTTTAGTTGGGCATTGAATAATGGGTAGAATGTGACTAAGCAGTGAAATGAACCCAGGGGCTTTCCAGACTGAAGAAAATGGCTTAACAGAAAGCACGGAATGGTTGTAGGTAGAGTTTGGAGAGAGTGGGAAATGGACAGCAGGGATGGCCGACACGGGGAGGAGGTTCAGGTTTGAGGGTATCCAAAAGGAACTGTGAACAGTTTTATTTGTGGTAAGATAGAACCTGCTGTGGCTATAGTTTCTTTTTATAGCCAAATAAAATACCATGACCGAATCTCAACTGCGAGAAAGCCTGCACCCTTCTGCATCTCCTGAGGATTCCAGGGCAGGAGTGTTGATGTTCTCCTGCGCCTACCTCTGCCATCCTCTCCATCTTTCTTCTGCTTCTCCTTGCACATCTTTCCTTTTACAATACCTGTTTACTTCTGCATCTCCTGAACCTTCTAGGTACTACCTAGCTCTGTGCATAGGGCAGCCTGTCCCCTTCATTACTAGAACCACCATTAATTCAAAGTGGTGCAGAATATAATATTCTATCGGGTATAGAATATTCTAACTGAAGATTAGGGGCACTATACAGAGGTATTGGGGGGTATTACAGCAAAATGGCAAACAGCCTAGGATTGATAAATATGACTATTACAGTTTTTTAGCCATCTCTATCCCAAGACATTTTTTAGAAAGCCTTATTCTTGTTCAGAATCCAGCTGGCCACAATTTCCTGATGTCTCTGTGTGTCTGTGTGTGTGAGTGTGTATATATAATGTGTTTGTCTCAATTTCCATATTCTCCTATTTCTAGAATACACCACTACTCCTATCTCTAAAACCAGCAAGGCACCAAAGCAAACTTCTTGACACTTGATAATTCAGGGTAATTTTGTTCTTCTGTCTCCACTTCTACCCTGGACCAGTCTTGGGGACCTAATTTTGAATAATCTAAAAATCTCATCAGTATGTTTTCCTAAATAAAAGAGCATCTACTCCAGAGATGAATTCTGCTATTCTCCTATAATGCAGAAAACAGCTGCAGCCATTTCTATATTTTAGTGATTTCTTTTTCTTGCCTGTTACATATTATTTAAGCTTGATTAGCTAAGCAAATCACTCAGGTTCAGGGGCAAGGAAGAGACATAAGAAACAAATTTTTTTAGGATGGCAAAGCTCATATGAAGCAGGCTCTGGACAGTGCTTGGTTAATCCTTGGGGAAAAAACAAAAATACATTCCTTCTGTTTTGTTTTGTTTTTTGTCTTTCCGCCATATTCAACAAAATAAACTCTAGCAAATAAAAAGAAAATCATTATATGAAAACAAGGTGATAGCACTGAAAGTGCAGAGTGGGAAAAACTGGCTATGTAGATAGCATAGTTCTATTATTTTCACAAAATATTTTGCCCTTCACTGGTGACCCTTTGCATCTGTTGCATGTGGTGCTGAGCCAGGGATATTACGAGAGTCAATGGGGATAAAGTAACAGACTCCAGTTCCCTAATGGGAGAGAAGCCCTCATTTATGCTGTTGTAAGTGTGCATTCTGAAGACTTACAAAACCATTTAGATTTTTTGAAGCTTTTAGATTTCCTGAAAATCACGCAAACCACCATTTAATCTGTGCAATTAGTCTGTGTTTAGGAAGCGTGTTGACAGCAGTCGTTTTGAAAAGGGAGGTATGTGTGAGTGAATAGTTCAGTTTGTCCTTTACAGGTCCTGGGAAGAACATTCAACTGTGAGGCTGGTTTGACAGAAGCTGTATTTAGGGTGTTTTCCCTGAATGCAGCTGCAAGATTAGGACCTGGATAAAAACCCAGGAGTGTAAAGTGTGTAACTGCCAGCAGGCACCATACCTAGGCAGGGTCAAGGCCCCAGACAAATAACACTGTGCCAAGTCCATCTGCCCCTCTCTTTGTCACTTGGATAAAATCTAGGTAAGATGAACTTTGCTGGCAGCCTTGATCAGTGAAACTGGAGCACAAATATCACAATCTGTTATCGGTAGATAGAAGGGGTTTTGGGTCCAAGCCAATCTCCAAGGGGAGCACCTGAGATTCACAGGCTGGTGGTAATTTTTATATCAGTGACCACGTAGTTGTGCCCTTTCCTTTTTCCCAAAGCTGCGAATCACAGAAACCACTAGGGGCAGCTCTGTGGTCAAGAATGAACTTGGCACAAAACTTCGGTCACCTGTTATTCTCAAGGCACAGCCAAGGAGGCAAGATGTGGGCAAAGATTAGATGTTCCTTGCCATAATAAGACCTTTTCCTGTGAGCAGCCCTTGACTTTCCTCATCAAAAGGGAGACTACAGCCAGCCTGCTTTGTCCATTTGTTAAAGCAAAGTATGAATTGCTACTCTTTATTGTCCTGAAAAGTCACTCTCCTTGGTGATGCCTATGTGTATCAGGTGCTTGGCTGTGACTGAACAGCTTTTTCTGTAGAGAAGGAAGCACCACCTTGTATCCCCACTAAATGTCTTGGTCTGCCTCTTGGTGCACACTACCCCATGATGGATGCATGGATAAATTCAAACTACATGCCTTTTATGAGTTGCATGCTGTTTCTCCAGCTTTTTTTTTTTTTTTTTTTTTAATATATATAGCATCCTCCTGCTTGCAATGAAACAAGCGTATTGGGTTTTATATGGTTATTAAATTTCACATAAGACAAACTATACAAAGGCTTTTTATGTAGCTTTAGACCTCTTCACAATACCTTTTTTTTTTTCTCCTCACCATTGTCACACCCCCTAACTCCCCATTCTAGTTTCTTATTTTTTTTATCTGGTCTTGAAACTTCTTATTCAGAACATTCTGGAGACTTCCATTTTTCTTTTTCTGCCTGTTTCTTGCTTGCTTTTATGACTTCAATGTCTGGGAATCATTCTTTTTAACTATGGAGGAGCACACAAATGAAGGTCTGTAATGACAACATCTGTCTTTCCTAAACAGATGTTGGGATAATCCCTGAATGCACACTTAGTATTCGGGTCAGTACAACCCAGCATTCATCCTGAGAGTGAGGGTCCTCTGGTGTTCCTAGGGCAAAGGCAGATATTTGATGATCTTCACTATATGTTATTACTGATGGTAAATCTCATTTTTGAACACAAAAGTGCTAATCTACCATCTACTGCACAACTAAATTTAGTTATATGTATTATACTATAAATTAGGTAGCACACAATGCCAGTGTCCGCATTATGACATTTGTTTACAAAATAATGTCCATAGGTTCTATATTATCTTGAGGTATATTTCTTTATGCAGTTTAAGTCCAGATAAACATTCCACTACATTACATGCTATCCTAATTAACAGTAGTCAAATATTCCCAAAGGCTTTTGGGGGTTTAAGTTAATCCATGGTTAATCATGACCTTCATATGAAAACTTGGCTCTAGTATTATTTCCCAAAGAAAACTCCAATATACCAACTATACTTTGCCAACACCAGAATGCTTATGACATGATGAACAAGTTGCACATACACACTTATGGACAAGTCAAAGAGTTGTAATTCAGATGGCAGGCTGGGAATGTATTATTCTGAAGAACGTAATTCAAGATGCCTGGGAAATATGAAGCACAGGTCATGCCAAACTGCACACTCAGGAAAAACAGCCTTGAGAGGGAAGCAATGTTTGAGCAAAAGCCTGTATGAAAGGAGGGCACCAGACGTGGAAATACCTGGGGAAGAGGACAAGAGGCATAAGGAACAGCAAACACAAAGTACCTTATATGAGAATGAGTGTGGAAGTAGGAAGGAGGGCCCTGTGGCTGGAGCAGAGTCAGCTGGGGAGAAGGTGGAAGGAAATAAGGTCAGGAAAGTAACCAAAGGCAAGATCAGAGTCTTGTAGACCATTAAAAAAAAATCTTGAATTTTACTCTAAATGTGGAAAGCACAAGTAACTGAGAGCAAAGGAATGATAAATAAAGACCAAAATAATACAATAATTATGTTACAATGTAATGAGTAAGAGCTATTTAAAAATAGAATCCCAGAAAACAAAACGCCTAATATTTCTTAGGAAACCAAGGCAAGTAAAAACTGGCTTTGATCTTGAAGTACTTGGCTGAGAAAGGGGAAAAGGTGTTTCAGACTGAAGCAACAGTTATGTGCAGAGACAATAATATACATAAAAGTAGAGGAGGAAAAAATACCGTGATATATTGAGACAACCCTTGAAATAGTCAATCTGGTTAGAGAATGGGAGAAAGTGGCATAAGGTGAGGACCAGATCTTCAAGGTCCACGTATGTCTTCCTGAGGAATCTGGAACTCAATCAGCAGGCTAGGGGAACACTGAAATATTTTAAGCAAGGAAGTTATGCAGCATGATTATAGTTTTATTTTGGAATAATAAATCTGTCTGTAGTGTGAATAATTAATTGAAGCACAGGGGACTATCTGAGGTCAGGACTACCAGCTGGATAACTTGAAATAATCTATTTGAGTAAAAAGAAATGAACTAGGGCAATGACAGTAAAGAGAAATATATTGGAGAGTTATTTGGAACGGATGGCCTCACAACTAGATATGAGTGGTAAAACTGAAGACTGTCAAGCATAATTTGTTGGCTCATGGTTTGAGGAATTCAGTCTATGGTGATATCATTACCCCATATAGAATGGAGGATCAGGTTTGAGACTAGATATATTTTCAGATTTAATAAAAAATGTAATCTGTGAAGTAGAGGAGATACTCAATGGAACAAAGATCTAGGGAAGGTAAGAGATAACAGAAATAAGAGCAGAGGTCTAACAACTTTGGGAAAGTTTGAAGGACAGCTTATTTATAAAGTAGAAAAATACGTAGTGGTTGATGAAAACCTGGATAAATTCAGAAATGGAAGGGGGCAAATGTTAAGGGAGTTCAGTCTGAATTATCCCTCTGCGTGTGTGTGTATTTGGATGCATACACATATAAATATGTATGGTATATGCCTGTGTGTATATATGTAGGCATTAAGTATAGATTATATATACATCAATATAATTATATAGACACACTAAGAGAAAAGGCTTTGTAGAAGATAAGTTAGATAAAACAGGTTTAAAAGGATGGATGACTTTGCACAGCACAAAAATAAAACATGATGCTGAAATTTCAAGCCTAGATGGTTAAGTATGGTATCATCCTTTGAAGAAGCTGAGGAAACAATCTGGGTACCAGCTTATTGGTAGGAGAGGGTAAATTATTAATTTAATTTCAGTTGTGTTGAATTTGAGATGATGGTAAGTATTCAAAATATATATGTTCGCTAAAAAATTGAAATTACACTATTGGAGCATAAATGGGTAGTCTGAGCAAAATGGATAAATTTGCAAAAAGGTAATGGTTGAAGCTGTAAAGTTATATGGGTTATCAGTAGCAAAAAGAGAAAATGGTTAAGGAGAAACCCTTGGACAATTATCTCTTTTTGACAGTTCCTAGTCAGTGAGATGAAAAAGTCAAGGAGTCGGATAAAAGTTGTTCGGAGACTCAAAAGTCATTCGTCACCACAGAGTCCTGAACTGGCTCTAAGCTGGTTAATTACTTAAGGAAAAATCTTCTTGAAGAAATCACTTAAGGAGGCAGGTGTCTTACACCGAATTAATTCCATAGTAAGAATTGATGAAAACAGGATGGGGAATGCTTACTCACAGGAGAGTGTATTGAGAATATCAGTAGGAGGGTCTATGCAGAACAACAAAAATAGGAAATGGAGAATAAGGCCATAAACATTGTAAACTGCTGAATTTTTCGAAAGGACAACAAAATACAAAAATGGCATTCTCTGGCAGAGGATACATTATGTAAACATGAATGTTCACCTCCACCACAGATAGGGTAAATTGGCCATGCTAAAGTGAATCATTTACACAGGTATTTCTCCAATATGAGCTTAAGTTTACAGATTGTAGATTCCAGAAAAAGACAACTAACCCATATTCTGGTAATGATGACCAGCACATTTTTCTCCACTCATTGTTCTTACCCTGATGCCACCAAGTATCTGCCATGGTCTCTGGAAACACTGATCTGGCTTCTTGGAACATGAACTTGTCTGGGATAACTGCCCTTGCGAAAGAGGATTGGCTCATTCTCCAATTGGATGACTGCAGGGCCAGGACTGTGAAAATCTCATGTGTCCCATTAGTTCTCTGAAATCTTTAAAAGGTTAGAAACATCAGAGTCTTGGAAGTAAGTTAACACATGAAACTGAAGAAAGTATACAGAACTTTTTGAAAGACAGTCCAGATTACAGCTGCTGATGAAACCCCAATGCCATCAGTCACCAAAAATATCACTGGCAGAGGCTATGCAGAATATGAAACTGTGGAAAGCGAGATTCTTTTAAGCATACAGATAAAAATAATTAAATTTTGGACTTTATTATTTCTGATCTTTAACTTGCAAAGTGTTGTTATACCTATAGCTTTCTCTTCATAAATTTATTAATAGTATAGTTTATATTCAGATGGAAACATTTCTGTGTTTTACATGTTGTACTACTGGATTGTCCTTGTATATTTTACTATTGAAGTATCTTAATGCTGTCATTTCATCTGATAAATAAATTTCCAACAAGCTCCATTGACAATGTGACTGGCCAAAATTTGGAATGAAAAATAAAACAGGAAGTGCAGTGTCAACTTTGGTTAAAAAGGCTGACCTTGAAGTTGAATATATGATGTACATTCCCAAACCATTTCATACCTTTATGAGGAGAGTATAAATCACACACAATTGGTCCAAGGATAAAACCTGAAAATATTCAGGTTACCATTGCAGGAGTAGCCTCATAAGGATAAAAGCAGTGTAATCTTATCTTGGTAGAGGCCAAAAACCTCTCATGTAGCAGATAACCATATTTTTATTGACCATAGGCTTAGTAGGTAAACTCAGTGGGCTAAGAGAACAAAAAGTTGAAGAGTTTTAGGAAAGAGACCATCTTGTTCACTTTTCTACTTCTGATTTCTATAAAAAGAGATATCTATGTGTCTAATTTTATGCCACTACCATCCTGCCATGCTGTTGTGGTTACTATAGCTCTGTAGTATAATTTGAAGTAAGCTAATGTTATTCCTCTGGTTTTGTTCTTTTTGCTCAGAATAGCTTTGACTATTCTGGGTCTTTTGTGGTTCCATATAAATTTTAGAATTGTTTTTTCTATTTCTGTGAAGACTGTCATCGGTATTTTGATAGAGATTGCATTGAATATGTAGATCACTTTGGGTACTATGGACATTTTAATATTGATTCTTCAAATCCAAGAGAACAAAGTATCATTCCATATTTTTGTCTACTCTTGAATTACTCTCCTCAGTGTTTTATAGATTTTGCTGTAGAGATCTTTCACTTATCTAGTTAAGTTACTTCATATGAATTTAATTTTATTTTAAGCTACTGTAAATGGGATTGCATCTTAGTTTCTTTTTCACATTTTTAATATTTGCTGTTGGCATATAGAAATGCTACTGATTTTTATATGTTGATTTTGTATCCTGCCATTTTACTGAATTTATTAGTTCAAATAGTATTTCTTGTTGTACTCTTTAGATTCTCCAAATATAAGATTATATTATTTGCAAAGAAGGATAATTTTACATTATTAAGATATGTTCCTTCTACACCAGTTTTTTGAGGGTTTTATTATGAAGGGGTATTAAATTTTCCTTCTCTGATTTTCAGAATCAGTTGAAATACTCATATGATTCATGGCCTTCATTCTGCTGACATGATGTATCACATTGATTAATTTGCATATGATGAAGCGTCTTTGAATTCCTGGAATAAATATAACTTGGTCATGACAAATGATCATTTTAGTGTGTTATTGAATTTTGTTGAGGATTTTTGCATCTATGTTCATCAGGGATTGCCTATAGTATTCTTTTCTTTTTTATTACATGTCTTTCTCTGGTTTTGGTATCAGGGTAATGCTGGTGTAATAGAATGAATTCGAGTTGGTTTGGTATTATTTATTCTTAAAATGTTTGGTAAATTTTAGCAGTAAAGCCACCAGGTCCCACGTTTTTCTTTGCTAGGAGACTTTTTATTATGGCTTCAATCTCATTGCTTGTTATTTGTCTGTTCAGTTTTTAAATATCATTATGGTTCAATTTTGGTGGTTTGTGTATGTCTAGGAATTTATCCTTTTCTTGTAGGTTTTCCAATTTATTGGCATATAGTTGCTTATAGTTACCTCTAATGATCCTTTGAATTTCTGCAGTATCGATTTTAATGTCTCATTTTCCATCTCTGATTTATTTGAGTCTTCTCTCTTTTTTCTTCATTTGGTTAAAAGTTTGTCAATTTTATTTACCTTTTCAAAAATCAACTTTTCATTTCATTGATGATTTGTATTGTTTTCTTCATTTCAATTTAATTTATTTCTGCTCTGATCTCTATTATTTCTTTTCTTTTACTGATCTTTGGTTTGGTTTGTCCTTTATTTTCTAGTTTATGTTTTGTTTTTTGTTTGTTTGTTTTTTTGAGATGGAGTCTCACTCTGTCGCCCAGGCTGGAGTGCAGTGGTGCAATCTCGGCTCACTGCAACCTCCGCCTCCCGGGTTCACGCCATTCTCCTGCCTCAGCCTCCCAAGTAGCTAGGATTACAGGCATATGCCATCACGCCCAGCTAATTTTTTTTTGTATTTTTAGTAGAGAGGGGATTTCACCATGTTGGCCAGACTGGTCTCTATCTCCTGACCTCGTCATCTACCTGCCTCAGCCTCCCAAAGTTCTGGGATTACAAATGTGAGCCACCATGCCTGGCCTATTTTATAGTTTTTTAAGATACATTGTTAGACTGTTTATTTGAAGTTTTTCTACTTTTTTGATGTACTTGCATATAGCTATAAATTTCTCTCTTAGTACTGCTTTTGCTATATCCTATAGGTTTTTATATGTTGTGTTTCCATTATCATTTGTTTCAAGAATTTTTCAATTTCCTTCTCAATTTCTTCATTGACCCACTGATCATTCAATGTCATATTGTATAATTTTCATGTGTTTGTATAGTTTCCAAAATTCCTCTGTTATTGGCTTCTAATTTTGTTCTGTTTTGATTCAAGAAGGTGCTCTATATTATTTCAGTTTTTTGGAATGTATTAAAACTTTTTTTGTGGGCTAACATATTGTCTATGCTTGACAATGATTCATGTGTTAAGGAAAAGAATGAGTATTCTGCAGTCATTGAATGAAATGTCCTGTAAATATCTATTTGGTACCTTTGGTCTAAAGTGCAGTTTACATCCGATGTTTCTTTGTTGATTTTCTGTCTAGATGATCTTTCCAAAGATAAAAGTGAGATGTTAAATTCTCAAACTATTATTGTAATTGAGGCCTACCTCTCTCTCTTTAGCTCTCATAATATTTGCTTTATTTATCTGAGTGCTCCAGTGTTGGGTGCATATATATTTACAGTTGTTATATTCTCTTGCTAAATTAACCTCTTTGTCATTATATAATGGCCTTCTTTGTCTATTTTTGTAGTTTTTGTCTTAAAATCTATTTTATGTGATATAAATGGGGCTACTCCTGCTCTTTTTTTGTTTCCATTTGCATGGAATATCTTTTTCTATCACATTATTTTCAGTCTATGTGTGTCTTTATAGGTGAAGTGTGTTTCTTGTAGGCAAAAGATCATTGAGTCTTTTTTTTTTTTTTTTTTTTTTTTTTTTTTTTATAGATTTAGCCACTCCATGTCTTTTGACTGGAGAGTTTAATCCATTTTCATTCAATGCTGTTATTGATAAATATGGACATACTTTTGCTATTTTGTTAGTCATTTTCTGGTTATTTTGTGGTCTTGTCTTCCTTCTTTCCTTCCTTCTTGTCTTGCTTTTAGACACAGTGATTTTCTCTGGTGGTATATTTTACTTTTTATTTTTTGTGTATATGCTATATATTTTTTATTTGAGGTTCCCATAAAGCATGAAAATAAGTTTTTGTAATCCATTGTTTTAAACTGATGACAACATAACACTGATTGCACAAACTAACAGACACACAAAGAAAAAAATTAATAAAAACTCTACGCTTCAGCTTGATGCCCTCACTTTTAAACGTTTTGTTTCTGTTTGTATCTTATTGGACTACCTATGTCTTGAAAAGTTGTTGTAGTTGTTATTTTTGGTCAGTTCATTTTTTAGACTTCCTATTTAAGATATGAGTAGTTTATACACCACAATTACAGTGTTATAATATCCTGTGTTTTTCTGTGTACTTACAATTACTGGTGAGTTTTGTACCTTTAGGTGATTTCTTATTGCTCATTAATATTTTCTTTCAGATTTAAGAACTCCCATTAGCATTTCTGGTAAAACAGCTCTGGTGTTGATGAAATCCCTTAGCTTTTATTTGTCTGAGTAGGTCTTTATTTCTTCTTTATGTTTGATGGGTATTTTTGCCTGATATACTATTCTAGGGTAAAAAGGCTTTTTTCCTTCAGCACTTTAAATATATCATGACCTTCTATTCTGATCTGTAAGGTTTCCATTGAAAAGTCGGCTGCCAGACATATTGGAGCACCACTGTATGTTAACTGTTTCTTTGCACTTGCTGCTTTTAAGATCCTTTCTTTACCTTGACCTTTGGGAGACTGATCATTGAATGCCTTCTTTGGATTAAATCTGCTTTGTGTTCTATAACCTTCTTTACTTAAATATAGATATTCTTCTCTAGGTTTGGAAAGGTCTCTTGTCATCCTTTTGAATAAACTTCCTACTTCTCTCCCTCTCTCTCTTTCTCTCTCCCTCCTCTTTAAAGCCAATAACTTAGATTTGGCCTTCTGAAGATATTTTCTAAATCTTGTAGGCGTTCTTCAATCTTTTTTATTCTTTCTTTTGTTCCCTCTGACTTTTATTTCCTTTGACTTTCAAATAGTCTGCCTTCAAGCTCACTAATTCTTTCTTCTGCTTAATCAAGTCTGTTATTAAGAGACTCTGATGCATTTTCAATATACCAATTGCATTTTTCACCTCCAGAATTTCTGCTTGATTCTTTTAAATTTGTTTCAATCTCTCTTAAATCTATCTGATGGGATTCTGAATTCTTTCTGTTATCTTAAATTTCTTTGAGTTTCCTCAAAACAGGTACTTTGAATTCTCTGAAAAGCCACCTTTCTCTCTCTATCTATCTATCTATCTATCTATCTATCTATCTATCTATCTATCTATCTCTGGGATTGGTTCCTAGGGACTTACTATGTTTATTTCATGAGGTCATGTTTTCCTGAATGGTCTTGGTGCTTGAGGATATTCATTAGTGTCTGGATATTGAACAGTTACGTATTTATTGTAATCTTCACAGTCTGGTCTTGCTTATACCCATCCTTCCTGGGAAGGCTTTCCAGATTCAAAGGGACTTGGGTTTTGTAATCCAAGTTTTTGGTAACTGCTGCAGTATCCACAGCAGGGGCCACCACAAGCCCAGTAACACTGCGGCTCTTGCAGACTCACAGAAGTACCACCTTGGTAGTCTCGGATAACATCTACAAGAATTATCTATCACCAGGCAGAGACTCTTATTTTCCTCCCTTACTTTCCTCTAAACAAATGGAATCTCACTTTCTGTGCTGAGCTACCTGGAGCTGGGGGAGAGGTGACTCAAGGATCCATGTGGCCACTACCATTGGTATGGGCCAGATCTAAAGGATCAGTGTGATCACTACCTGGCTACCACCTATGTCTACTCAAAGCTCTAGGGCTCTACATTCTTCAGGTGGCAAAGCCAGCCAGACTTATGTTGTTTCCTTCAGGGTGGCAAGATTCCCTGGCCTCATATTGTTCCTGAAATGCCACCCAGGAAGCAAAGTGTAGAGTCAGAAACCTTAAAAACTTACCTGGTGCTCTATTCTACCGCAATTTACCTGGTGTTTAAACCACAAGACAAAGCTCTTTCTACCCTTCCCTCCCCTTTCCACAGGCAGAGGAGTCTTTCCCTGTGGCCAGCACCAACTCAAGCCCATGCAGAATATTGCCATGCTACTGTCAATTTTCACTTAAGGCCCAAGGGCTCTTCAGTCAGCTTCTGGTGAATGCTGCCTTGCCTGAGACTCACCTTTCAAGGCACTGAGCTCCCCTCTGGCCCAGGGGAAGTCCAGAAATGCCACCCAAAATCCAAGACCTGGAATCTGGGACCCTAAAAGCCTGCTTAATGTTGTACCCCATCGTGGTGGAGTTGGTACTTAAGATGCAAGACAAAGTCTCCTTTAGTCTTCCCTCCACTTTTCTCAAGCAGAAGTAGTGCTCCTCAGCCACCACAGCCAGGATTGTGGTAGGTCATAGCAGAAAACTGAACGTCTCATAGTCTTGTGCAAGGCACATGGTAAGTACTATCTGGGTACCACTGCTGATTATTCAGGGCCCAAGGACATTTTAGTAGGAAATTGATCAATCCTGCCAAGACTAGGTCCTTGCCTTTAAGGCAGTGGGTTCCTTTCTAGTCCAGGGTGTGCTAGAAATGTAGTCTCAGAAATAGGGCCTGGAATGGGGCATCACAAGTCTTCCCAGTGCCCTATCCTGCTGTGGCTGAGCTAGTATCCAAGTTGCAAGACAAAGTTCTCTTGACTCTTCCATCTGCTCTTGCCAAGCAGAAAAGAGGACTCTCATTCAGAGCCATGAGCTGCACTGCATGGGGTTGGGAAAAGGTGCAAGCACTCCCTTAGTTGCTCTGTATTTCACAAGTTTGCATGCCCCCTGAGTCCACTATCTTTGAACCTAGCACATCACTAGACTTGCCTAAGAGTTGCAGTCATTGTGGCCTAGACTGCCTTTCAAGTTTATTTAGGATCCCAGAGCACTGTAGCCTACAGTGGCAAGGCTTGCAGAAACTCAGGTTTTATCTGCTGAGATGTGCAATTCCCCTCTGGATAGGGCCCATCTAAATGCTCCCTCCCTGGACTCTGGATGAGTTCTGCCTGATGATACTTTTTGCTGTGACAGGGCAGCACTACGTTCCAGTGCATAGCCCCACAATTACTGCAGTCCCCCACCACCAAATGCAGATTCTCTACACCACGTGGCCACTGCTGGGAGGTGGGGGAGGAGTGGTGTTGGCTACTCAAGACTGTCTTTCATCACTCTTCAATGTCTCTTTCATCACTATAAAATTAAAATCAGTTACTGTAATTGCTCACCTGATTTTTTAAATTATTTTGAAGGTGATTTTTTTCTGTGCATAGTTGTTAAATTTGATATTCCAGTGGAGAGTACAATCAGCAAAGGCTTCTATTTAGCTATATTGCACCACCTCCTATCCTAGTAAAGGAAAAATTTAAAAATGAAAACCCATTTTTTAATTTAATTTCAATTTTTCAAAACAGAAATCTTTAATTTTTTGTCAATTTTAATTATCCTTTGCCTTTTATCTAAATTTGAATTATTATTTCTGCATTTATTGTCATACTTAACGTACCAAAATTAAATTTCTCTATTTAAATAGAAGTACTTTTATGGTTGTTTACTTTATATTTAAATTTTTCATGCTAGCTTTTTTAGTTTTAATTTTGGTGCAAGGCATGAGTTGGGAATCAATTCTGTTCCAAAGGACCAGGGAGTTGTTTGAACACCATTCATTGTCATTTCATTTTAGTCATACATTAAATTAGTAGATGTATTTGTCTATTTCTGCTCTGTCTAGCTTTAATAATATGTTCCTTACTTCTCCAATAAGAAAAGTTTAATGATGGCAGCTTTAAGCAATTATTTCAATATTTGGTAAAGAAAGTCTTCTTTTATTATTCCTCTTTTCAAATTTAATTTTAACTTGTGAAGAGTGTTTTCCAGACAAATTTTTCACATAAATTATTTTAATAAGAAAAATAATTCTACTAGAGTTTCTGACTGTCATAAAATATATAAGTTAATCCAGAATTGTACATTTATTAATTTAATCGCCATCTTCTTCATGTCCGATTTTCTGTCAACATTCTCACGATGGTATCATATGTCTCTTTTAATATTTATTTTGGTTGTTTATATTTTCTACCTGGCTAATATTCATATACAAAAAGTCTCTTATTCTTTCTAATATCTCATAATTGTTCATGTTCTGAATTATTTTATTCAAATAATTGTTCTGTTGATTTTTTTGAGAGGTGTGCATTTATAATATTTACAATTATATTTTATTTAAATGTTTACTATTTATAATGATTTTTTAAAAATTTTTAACTTAATCATATTGGAAAGTATGGAGAATCATAACAAAATTTCCCTGTACTGACTTTGACATGACTTCTTCCAGTAACTTGCCTTTAAACATGATATTTGTTATTAGTTTAGGATAGACTACTTAAATGTTGCTACATTTTATTTTGAATGGATATTTGTGTTGTTGTTGTTGTTGTTTTTAATCAAAAGTGAATTTTAGGCCAGTCACGTTGGCTCATGCCTGTAATCTCATTTTTTTGGGAGACTGGCAGGAGGATTACTTGAGCCTAGGAGTTCGAAACCAGCCTGGACAAGATAGCAAGACCTCTTTTTTACCAAATATAAACATAACACTAAAACAATAGCTGGTGCCAAACACCTGTAATCCCAGTTCCTTCCGAGGCTACTGTGGGAGGATAGCTTGAGCCGAAGAGGTAAACGCTGCAGTGAGTCATGATCCTGCCACTGCACTCCAGCCTGGGAGATCCTGTTTCAAAAAAAAAAGTGAATTTTAAATAACGGATGCATGAGTATAAAATCTACAATCATGCAACCTGTGTTCTAGCAATTTTACTACTGACAGAAAACATTACTCTAAGAAAATTATTCAATTAATCTTAACTTTGAATTTCTCATTTGAAAAGTGTAAATGAGAATGTTTCTATTATCTTTCTACTCAGAAAATTAGGTAAGGTCATTCTTGTGAAACTATTACTTGACAATGCTGGGCAATGTTAAGTACTAAATAAATATTAGTATTATTATTTACCACGATTATCTCATTATTTTCCCCTGAAAATGTTTAATTTAATGAGTAGATATCAAATACATTTCTCAAAAATTAAAAAAGTATCTGGCCTATACTAAACAATAACTTCCAGCATCATTATTGATGATATTAAATTATGGCTCTATCTAAATTAACAAACACTGCAAGGGTGTTACTTTCTTCCTAAATATGTGGACTTTTTTAGTTATATTTTTGTCATTTTCTTCTAGCTTAATTCTACCTTTGTCAAAGAATATCTCTTCAACTTTTCATGCTTTTGATATTTGTGCATGCTCTATGGCATACAATATAGTAAGTTTTGGTAAATGTTCTCTGTGATCTTAAGAAGGAAGTGTATTTTGAAGTTCTTGGGTTCAGTGTTCTGTATTTGTCAATTGGACCAAGTATATTTCTACACATTTACTGGTGTTTTTGTGCATTTGTTATCAGTTAATGAGAGGTGTGTTAAAATTCCCACTATGATGCAGATGTATATATTTCTTTTTAGTGCTGTGAGTTTTTATTTCATTTGATATTTTTAAGCAAGTTACTGGAGCATGCGACATTAGAATCACTTTCTTTCTGGTTAACTGACCATTGTATCAATGAACTGTTCCTCTATCATGAACCTGTATGTTTTCGTGCTCAATTCTTCATTGTCAGACATTTATTTAGCTAAACTGTCTTTCCTTTACTGTTTAGATACTAGGTTTAGATTATAAATGTGTATGAAGTTGCTTTTAATTTAGTCATTGTTTTGAGATTGTAACATGAATCCTTGCCTTAATGCAGTCTAATATAAATTGATACTTTCACCACTTCCAGGAAAATTGTTTAAAACACTTTAATTTCATTTTCTCCTTTTCCTAATACATAAGCTAGTGTTGTAATATGTTTTAATTCTATTTATATAAACCAACAATATTCCTTGTTGGTTTTTAAATATATTTTATGTTTTATCCATTTGAATCTTTTATTTTAGTTTAGATTCAGGGAGTACATGCATAGGTATCTTACATGGGTATATCGCATAATTCTGAGGTTTGGGTTGCGGATGTTTCCATCACCCAGGTACCGAGCGTAGAACCCAATAGGTAGTTTTTCAGCATGAGATCCTCTCCCTACCATTCTCCTCTAGCAGCCTTCAGTGTCTTTTATTCTTCTATTTGTATGTATGTACATTCAATGTTTATTTCCTATTTATAAGTGAGAACATACAGTATTTGGTTTTCTGTTTCTGTGTTAATTTGCTTATGATAATGGCCTGCAGCTGGATCCATGTTGCTAATAAGGACACGATTTTACTCTTCTTCATGGTTGTGTAGTCCTCCATGTATATGTACCACATTTTCTTTATGTTATCCACTGATGATGTTAATATTGTTTGGATCTCTGTCCCTGTCCAAATCTCATGTCAAAATGTAATCCCCAGTGTTGGAAGTGGGGCCTGATGGCAAGTGATTGTATCATGGGGATGGAGTGCTCATGAATGGTTTAGAACCAACCCTTTGTTGCTGTTTTCACGATAGCATTCTCATGAAATCTGGTTATTTAAAAGTGTGTGGCATCCCCTGACCCCATCTCACTCGTTTCTTCTGCTCAGGCTATGTAAGACATGCCTGCTTTCCCTTACCCTTCTGCCATGAGAGAAAGTTTCCTGAGGCCTTTCCAGAAGCCATCATGCTTCCCGTACAACCCACAGAACTGTGAGCCAGTTAAACCTCTTTTCTTTATAAAGTACCCAGTCTTTATAGCAGTGCAAGAGAAAATTAATACACTTGGGCACCTAGGTTGATTCCTTGTTTTTTCTGTTGTGAATAGCACTGAGATGAACACAAAAGTATATGTATATTTTGGGTAGAACAATTTATTTTCCTTTTGATGTATACCAAGTAATGGGATTGCTATGTCAAATGGTAGCTCTGTTTCAAATTTTTTGAAAAATCTCCAAACTGCTTCCCACAGTGCCTGAATTAATTTGTATTCCCACCAACAGTGTATAAGTATTTTCTTTTCCCCACAGCCTTGCTAGCATCTGTTATTTTTTGAATTTTTACTAATTTCCATTCTGACTAGTATAAGGTATATCATTATTATTTTGATTTGCATTTCTCTGATCAGTGATGTTAAGCGTTTGAGAAGTGTCTGTTCAAGTCTTTTGCCCATTTCTTAATTGTGTTATTTGTTTTTTTCCTTGTTGTTTAATTTCCTTGTAGATTCTGGATATTAGATCATTTTCACATGTATAGTTTGTAAATATTTTCTCCCAATCTGTAGCCTGTTTGTTTACTCTGTTGATAATTTCTTTTACTATGCAAAAGCTCTTTAGCTGAATGAGATATTGCTTGTTAATTTTTTTTTTTTATGTTGCAATTGCTTTTGGGAGCCTAGCCATAAATTCTTTTCCAAAACTGATATTGAGAAGGGTATTTGCTAGATTTTCTTCAAGGATTTTTATAGTTTAATGTCTTACATTTAAATATTTGATGCATGTTGGGTTAATTTTTATATATGGTAAAATGTAGAGGACCAGTTACATTCTTCTGCATATGGCTAGCCACCTATCACAGCACCATTTATTTAATAGGGAGTCCTTTCCCTATTGCCATTTTCATTGACTTTGTCAAAGATCAGATGGTTGTAGTTGTGTGGCTTTATTTCTGGATGCTCTATTCTGTTTCATTGGTCTACATATTTGTTTTTGTACCAGTACCATATTGTTTTGGTTGCTGTAGCCTTATAGCATAGTTTGAAGTGGAGTAACATGATCCTTGCAGCTTTATCTTTGCTTTGGATTGCTTTGGATGTTTGGGTTTATTTTGGGTTCCATGTGAATTTTAGAATTTTTTTTCTAATTAAGTGAAAACGACATAGGCATTTTGATGATAATAATAGCACTAAATCTGTACATTGCATTGAGCAGTATGGCCATGTTAATGTTGTTCTTTCTTTTAATCCATGAGCATAGAATAATAGTTTTTCCATTTATTTTTGTCATCTCTAGTATCTTTCAGATGTGTTTTGTAGCTCTCCTTGTAAAGATCTTCTACCTCCCTGTTTCTGTGCATTTCCAGGAATTTCATTTTTTGGTGGCTATTACAAATGGCATTGTGTTCCTGATTTGGCTCTCAGCTAGAACATTATTAGCGTATAGAATCACTACTAATTTTTTTATGCTGATTTTATATGAAATTGTTATCTTTTCCAGGAGACTTTTGTTAGAGTCTTTAGCTTTTTCTATGTATTGGATCATGTCATCAGCAAAGATAGCTTTACTCCTCTTTTCCTATTTAAAAGCATTTTATTTCTTTCTCTTGCCTGATTGCTTTAGCTAAGACTTCCAGAATTATGTTGAATAGGAGTGGTGAGAGTAGTCTTGTTCTAGTTCCCAAGAGGAATAGTTTTAACTTTTGCCCATTCAGTATGATGTTGGCTGTGGGTTTATCATAGATGGTTCTTATTATTTTGAGGTATGTTCTTTTGATCCCTAGCCTGTTGGTGGTTTCTATACTGAAAGGACGTTGAGTTTTATTGCAGGCTTTTCTTTGCAGCTATTAAGATAATCGTATAATTTTTGTTTTTGATTCAGTTTATGTGGTGAATCACGTTTATTGATTTGTATATGTTGAATCAATCTTGTGTCCCAGGAATAAAGCCCACTTGATTGTGCTGAATTAACTTTTTGATGTGTTGCTGTACTTGATTTGTCAGGATTTTGTTAAGATTTTTACATGTATGTTCATTAGGAATATTGGCTTGAAGTTCTTTTGTCTCTGCCAGATTTTGGTATCAGGATGATGCTGGCTTTGTAGAATAAGTTAGGGAGGAACCCCACCTCCTTAATTTTTTGGGATATTTTCAGAAGGATTGCTGTCTGTTTTTGTACTTCTGGTAGAATTTGGCTGTGAATCCATCTGGTCCAGTTGTTGTTGTTGCTGTTGTTGTTAGATTGTTTTATTACTGATTCAGATTTTGGAACTTTTAATTAGTGTGTTCAGGTTCTCACTTTCTTTCTGGTTCAATATTGTGAGGTTGTGTGTTTCCAGGAATTTATTTTTTCTTCTAGGCTTTCCCATTTGTGTGCATAGAGGTGTTCATAATAGGCTCTGAAGATCTTTTGTATTTTTGTGGGACTGTTTGTAATGCCATCTTTGTCATTTCTAGTTGTGTTTGTTATGATCTTTTTTTCTTCTTTGTTAACCCAGCTAGCATTCTATCAATCATGTTTACTCTTTTGAAGAACTGACTCTTGGCTTCATTGATCTTTTTAATGGACTTTTTCATCTTAATTACATTCAGATCTTCTCTGATTTAGTTATTTCTTTTCTTTTTCTATCTTTGGAGTTTTTTTTTCTAGTTCCTCTAAGTGTGACATTACATTGTTAATTTGAGATCTTTCTAACTGCTTGATGAAGACATTTAGCACTGCACACTTTCCTCTTAACACTGCTTTAGCTGCAACCCAATTAGTTTGGTGTGTTGAGTCTCTGTTTTCATTAATTTCAAATGATTTTTTATTGCCACCTTAATTTTGTTGTTCACCCAACAGTTATTTAGGAGCAAGTTTTTAATTACCAAGTTTTTGTGTAGTTTTGAAAGTTCTTTTTAATAATTTCTATTTTTATTGCACGGTGGTCCAAGAATGTTCTTGGTATAATTCTACATTTTTGAATTTATTGAGACTGGCTCTATGACTGAGCATGTGCTCAATCTCAGAATATGTTCCATATGTGGATGAGAAGAATTCTGTATTGTTGGGTAAAGTATTCTGTAGACTTCTCTAATGTCCATTTGGTCAGATGTTGTGTTAAGTTCTAAATTTCTCTGTTATTTTTCTTCCTCATTTTTTTTCTCTAGTTCTAACAGTAGGGTGTTGAATTCCCCTGCTATTATTGTATGACTGTGTATGTCTTTTCATAGGTTAAGAAAAACTTCTTTTGTGATTCTGGATGCTCCAATGTTGGGTGCATACATATTTATGATAATTAAGTCATCTTGCTGAATTGAACCCTTTATTATTGTTTAATGTCCTTCTTTGGTCTTCTTGATTATTATTGGTTTACAGCCTTTTATCTGATATGAGAATGATGACTCCTGCTCTTTTATGTTTTTTCTTCTTTTTTGTTTCTTCATCCATTTACTTTAAGCCTGTGGGTGATGTTACATGTGACATGTGTCTCTTGAAGACAGCAGGCGGTTGGGTCATGTCTTTTTATTACACTAGCCACTCTGTGCCTTTTAAGCAGGTGTTTAGACCACTTACATTCAATAGTAGTGTTAATATGAGAGATTTTGATCCAGTCATTGTGTTGTTAACTGGTTGTTTTGTAGACTTGATGTACAATTGCCTTATATTGTCTGTGTGCTATGTGCTTGTGTGTTTTTGTGGTAGCAGGTATCAATCTTTCGTTTCTGTGTTTAGCATTCCCTTAAGGACTTCTTTCTTCCTTTTTATATTCAACTTTAAGTTCTAGGGTACATGTGCACAATGTGCAGGTTTGTTACATATGTATACATGTGCCATGTTGGTTTGCTGCACCCATCAATTCGTCATTTACATTAGGTATTTCTCCTAATGCTATCCCTCCCACAGTCCTCCACTCCCTGACCATCCCTGGTGTGTGATGTTCCCTGTCCTGTGTCCATATGTCTCATTGTTCCACTCCCACCTACGAGTGAGAACATGCAATGTTTGGTTTTCTGTCCTTGTGATAGTTTGCTGAGAATGATGGTTTCCAGCTTCATCCATGTCCCTGCAAAGGACATGAACTTACTATTTTTTATGACTGCATAGTATTCCATGGTGTATATCTGCCACATTTGCTTAATCCAGTCTATTGTTGATGGGTATTTGGGTTGGTTCTAAGTCTTTGCTATTGTGAATAGTGCTGAAATAAACATACGTGTGCATGTGTCTTTATCATACAATGATTTATAATCCTTTGGGTATATACCCAGTAATGGGATTGCTGGGTCAAATGGTATTTCTAATTCTAGACCCTTGAGGAATCACCACACTGGCTTCCACAATGCTTGAACTAATTTACACTCCCACCCCGACAGTGTAAAAGTGTTCCTATTTCTCCACATCCTCTCCAGAATCTGCTGTTTCCTGACTTTTTAATGATTGCCATTCTAACTGGTGGGAGATGGTATCTCAATTGTGGTTTTGATTTGCATTTCTCTGATGACCAGTGATGATGAGCATTTTTGCGTATGTCTGTTGGCTGCATAAATGTTTTCTTTTGAGAAATGTCTGTTCATATCCTTTGCCCACTTTTTGATGGGGTTGTTTTTTTCTTGTAAATTTGTTTAAGCTCTTTGTAGATTCTGGACATTAGCCCTTTTTCAGATGGGTAGATTGCAAAAATTTTCTCTCATTCTGTAGGTTGCCTGTTCACTCTGATGATAGTTTCTTTTGCTGTGCAGAAGCTTTTTAGTTTAATTAGATCCCATTTGCCTATTTTGGCTTTTGTTGACATTGCTTTTGGTGTTTTAGTCATGAAGTCTTTGCCCATGCCTATGTCCTGAACGGTATTGCCTAGGTTTTCTTCTAGGGTTTTTATGGGGTTAGGTCTTACATTTAAGTCTTTAATCCATCTTGAGATAATTTTTGTATACAGTGTAAGGAAGGGATCCAGTTTCAGCTTTCTACATATAGCTAGGCAGTTTTCTCAGCACCATTTATTAAATAGGGAATCCTTTCCCTATTGCTTGTTTCTGTCAGGTTTGTCAAAGATCAGATGGTTGTAGATGTGTGGTGTTATTTCTGATGCCTCTGTTTGTTCCATTGGTCTATCTCTCTGTTTTGGTACCAATACCATTGCTGTTTTGGTTATGTAGCCTTGTAGTATAGTTTGAAGTCAGGTAGCGTGATGCCTCCAGCTTTGTTCTTTTTGTTTAAGACTGTCTTGGCTATGCAGGCTCTTTTTGGTTCCATATGAACTTTAAAATAGTTTCTTCCAACTCTGTGAATAAAGGCAGTGGTAGCTCAATGGGGATTGCATGGAATATATAAATTATTTGGGCAATATGACCATTTTCATTACACTGATTCTTCCTGTCCACGAGCATGGAATGTTCTTCATTTGTTTGTGTCCTCTTTTATTTCATTGAGCAGTGGTTTGTAGTTCTCCTTGAAGAGGTCCTTTACATACCTTGTAAGTTGGATTCCTAGGTATTTTGTTGTCTTTGAGGTAATTGTGAATGGGAGTTCACTCATGATTTGGCTCTCTGTTTGTCTATTATTGGGGTATAGGAATGTTTGTGATTTTTGCACATTAATTTTGTATATGAGACTCTGCTGAAGTTGCTTATCAGCTTAAGGAGATTTTGGCCACAGACAATGGGATTTTTCTAAATATATAATCATGTCACATGCAAACAGAGATATCTTCACTTCCTCTTTTCCTAATTGAATACGCTTTATTTCTTTTTCTTGCCTGATTGCCCTAGCCAGAACTTCCAACACTATGTTGAATGGGAGTGGTGAGAGGTGCATCCTTGTCTTGTGCCAGTTTTCAAAGGGAATGCTTCCAGTTTTTGCCCATTCAGTATGTTATTTGCTATGGGTTTGTCATAAACAGCTCTTATTATTTTGAGACACGTTCCATCAATACCTAGTTTATTGAGAGTTTTTAGCATGAAGTGCTGCTGAATTTTGTTGAACGCTTTTTCTGCATCTATTGAGGAAATCATGTGGTTTTGTCATTGGTTCTGTTTATGTGATGGATTACGTTTATTGATTTGCGTATGTTGAACCAACCTTGCATCCCAGGGATGATGTCAGCTCGATCATGGTGGATATGCTTTTTGACGTGCTGGTGGATTCAGTTTACCAATATTTTATTGAGGATTTATGCATCGATGTTCATCAGGGATATTGGCCTAAAATTCTCTTTTTTTGTTGTGTCTCTACCAGGCTTTGATATCAGTATAATGCTAGCCTCATAAAATGAGTTAGGGATGATTCCCTCTTTTTCTATTGATTGAAATAGTTTCAGAAGGAATGGTACCAGCTCCTCTTTGTACCTCTGGTAGAATCTGGCTGTGAATTCGACTGGTCCTGGACTTTTTTTGGTTGGTAGGCTATTAATTATTGCCTCAATTTCAGAACCTGTTATTGGTCTATTCAGAGATTCAACTTCTTCCTGATTTAGTCTTTGGAGGGTGTATGTATCCAGGAATTTATCCATTTCTTCTAGATTTTCTAGTTTATTTGCATAGAGGTGTTTCTAGTATTCTCTGAAGGTAGTTTGTATTTCTGTGAGGTTGGTGGTGATATCCCATTTATCATTTTTTATTGCGTCTATTTGATTCTTCTCTCTTTTCTTCATTAGTCTTGCTAGTGGTCTATTTTGTTGATCTTTTCAAAAAACTAGCTTCTGGATTCATTGATGTTTTTTCAAGGGTTTATTGTGTCTCTATCTCCTTCAGTTCTGCTCTGATATTAGTTATTTCTTGCCATCTGCTAGTTTTTGAATGTGTTTGCTCTTGTTTGTCTAGTTCTTTTAATTGTGATGTTAGGGTGTCATCTTTAGATCTTTCCTGCTTTCTCTTGTGGGCATTTAGTGCTATAAATTTCCCTCTACACACTGCTTTAAATGTGTCCCAGAGATTCTGGTATGTTATTTCTTTGTTCTCATTGGTTTCAAAGAACATCTTTATATCTGCCTTTATTTCGTTATTTTCCCAGTAGTCATTCAGGAGCAGGTTGTTCAGGTTCCATGTAGTTGTGTGGTTTTGAGTGAGTTTATTAATTCTGAGTTCCAGTTTGATTGCACTGTGATCTGAGAGTAGTTTGTTGTGATTTCTGTTCTTTTACATTTGCTGAGGAGTGCTTTACTTCCAACTATGTGGTCAATTTTAGAATAAGTGTGATGTGGTGCTGAGAAGAATGTATATTCTGTTGATTTGGGGTATAGAGTTCTGTAGATGTCTATTAGGTCTGCTTGGTGCAGAGCTGAGTTCAATTCCCGGATATCCTTGTTAACCCTCTGTCTTGTTGATCTATCTAATATTGACAATAGGGTGTTAAAGTCTCCCATTATTATTGTGTGGGAGTCTGTGTCTCTTTGTAGGTCTCTAAGGATTTACTTTATGAATCTGGGTGCCACTGTATTGAGTGCATATATATATTTAGGATAGTTAGCTCTTCTTGTTGAAATTGATCCCTTTACCATTATGTAGTGGCCTTCTTTGTCTCTTTTGATCTTTGTTGATTTAAAGTCTATTTTATCAGAGACTAGTATTGCAACCCCGGCTTTTTTTTGTTTTTCATTTGCTTGGTAGATCTTCCTCCATCCCTTTATTTTGAGCCTATGTGTGTCTTTGCACATGAGATTTGGTCTCCTGAATACAGCACACTGATAGGTCTTGAGTCTTTATCCAATGTGCCAGTCTGTGTCTTTTAATTGGGATATTTAGCCCAGTTACATTTAAGGTTCATATTGTTATGTTTGAATTTGTACCTGTCATTATGATGTTAGCTGGTTATTTTGCTCATTAATTGATGCAGTTTCTTCATACCATTGATGGTCTTTACCATTTGGCATGTTTTTGCAGTGGCTGGTACCGCTTGTTCCTTTTCATGTTTAGTGCTTCTTTCAGGAGCTCTTATAAGGCAGGTCTGGTGGTGACAAAATCTCTCAGCATTTGCTTGTGTGTAAAGGATTTTATTTATCCTTCACTTATGAAGCTTAGTTTGGCTGGATATGAGATTTTGGGTTGAAAATTCTTTTCTTTAAGAATGTTGAATATTGGCCCCCCACTCTCTTCTGGCTTGTCAGGTTTCTGCCAAGAGATCCACTACTAGTCTGATGGCTTCCCTTTGTGGGTAACCCAGCCTTTCTCTCTGGCTGCCCTTAACATTTTTTCCTTCGTTTCAACCTTGGTGAGTCTGACAGTCACGTGTCTTGGGGTTGCTCTTCTCAAGGAGTTTCTTTGTGGTGTTCTCTGTATTTCCTGAATTCGAATGTTGACCTGCCTTGCTAGGTTGGGGAAGTTCTCCTGGATAATATCCTGAAGAGAGTTGTCTAACTTGGTTCCATTATCCCTGTCACTTTCTGGTACACCAATCAAATGTATATTTGGTCTTTTCACAAAGTCCCATATTTCTTTTAGGCTTTGTTCATTTCTTTTCACTCTTTTTCTATAATCTTATCTTCTCCCTTTATTTCATTAATTTGATATTCAGTCACTGATATCCTTTCTTCCACTAGATCGAATCGGCTATTGAACCTTGCACATGCATCACAAAGTTCTCATGCCATGGTTTTCAGCTCCGTGAGATCATTTAAGGTCTTCTCTACACTGTTTATTCTAGTTAGCTATTCGTCTAACCTTTTTTCAAGGTTTTTAGCTTCCTTGCAATGGGTTAGAACATGCTCTTTTAGCTTGGAGAAGTTTGTTACTACCGACCTTCTGAAGCCTCCTTCTTGTCAAATTCATTCTCTTGTCAAATTCATTCTCTATCCAATTTTGTTCCCTTGCTGGCAAGGAGCTGCGATTCTTTGGAGGAGAAGAGGTGCTCTGTTTTTTGGAATTTTCAGCTTTTCTGTTCTGGTTTCTCCCCATCTTTGTGGTTTTATCTACCTTTGGTCTTTGATGTTGGTGACCTACAGGTGGGGTTTTGGTATGGATGTTCTTTTTGTTGATGTTGATGCTATTCCTTCTGTTTGTTGGTTTTCTTTCTAACAGTCAGACCCCTCAGCTGCAGGTCTATTGGAGTTTGCTGGAGGTCCACTCCAGACACTTTTTGCCTGGGTATCACCAGCGGAGGCTGCAGAATAGCAAATATTGCTGCCTGATCCTTCCCCTAGAAGCTTCATCCCAGAGGGGCACCCACCTGTTTGAGGTGTCTTTTCGGCCCCTACTGGGAGGTTTTTCCCAGACATGCTACATGGAGGTCAGTCTATCTGTTCTCAGAGCTCCAACGCCATGCGGAGAGAACCACTGCTCTCTTCAGAGCTGTCAGACAGGGACATTTAAGTCTGAAGAAGCTGTCTGCTGCCTTTTATTCTACTATGCCCTGCCCCCAGAGGTGGAATCTACAGAAGCAGTAGGACTTGCTGAACTGTGGTGGGCTCTGCCCAGTTTGTGCTTCCAGGCCTCTTTGTTTACACTGTGAGCTACTCAAGCCTCAGCAATGGTGGACACCCCTCCACCTGTCCAGCTGCAACATTGCAGGTCGATCTCAGACCGCTGCACTAGCAGTGGGCAAGGCTCCGTGGGCATGGGACCCACCAAGTCAGGCACAGGACGGTATCTCCTGGTCTGCCGGTTGCTAAGACTGTGGGAATAGTGCAGTATTTGGCCAGGATGTACCATTTCTCCAGATACAGCCTGTCACGGCTTCTCTTGGCTAGGAAAGGGAAATCCCTTGACCCCTTGGCTTCCCAGGGGAGGCAACTCCCTGCCCTGGTTCAGCTTGCCCTCCATGGGCTGCATCCACTGTCCAGCCAGTCCCAATGAGTTCAACCAGGTACCTCAGTTGGAAATCCAGAAATCACCCGTCTTCTGCATCAATCTCGCTGGAAGCTGCACACTGGAGTGATTCGTGTTCAGCCATCTTGGAAGCAACTCCCAGGACCTCTTTTAAGGCTAGTATAGTGGTAACAAATTTCTTTAGTGCTTGCTTTTGTAATAATATTTTAATTTATCCTTCCTTTATAAAGATTCATTTGGAAGAATATAAAATTCACAGTTGAAATTTTCTTTGAAGATGCTGAAAATAGGGCCCTAATCTCTTCTGGATTGTAAAGTTTCTGCTAAGGTCTGCTGCTAACCTAATAAGGTTCCTTTTGTAAGTGACCTGACCTTTCTTTCTAGCTGCTTTTAAGAGTTTGTGGGTGTGTTGACATTGGTGAATCTGATGACCATGTATTTTGGAGACATTTGCCTACGTAGTATCTCACAGGGGTTCTCTGTATTTCTTGAGTTTGTGTGTCTACTTCTCTAGTGACACTGGGAAAATTTTTATGGGCTATATCCTCAACTATGTTTTCCAAGTTGCTTACTCTCTCTCCCTCTCTTCTTCTCTCTCAGGAATGCCAGTGAGTCATAGATTTGTTCTCTTTATATAATCCTATATTCTTGGAGGTTTATTCATTTATTAAAACTCTGGTTTTAAAAATTTTTGTCTGAGTTAGTTTCAAGAACTAGTCTTCAAGTCTGAGAATGTTTTCTCATCTTGATCTATTTTTCTGTTAATTCTTGTGACTGTATTATGAAATCTTTGTAGTAGTGAATTCTTCAATTCCAGAAGTTCAGTTTGGTTCTTTTTTAATACGGCTGTTTAGTCTTTCAACTCTTGGATCCTTATTACTTGGTTCCTTGTTTTCCTTGGATTGGGTTTCAACTTTCTCCAGGTTCTTGATGAGCTTCTTTGACATTCAGATTCTGAATTCTGTATCTGCCATTCAGTCATTTCAATCTGTTTGAGAATCATTGCTGAGGGGATACTGTGTTTGAAGGTAAGGAAACACACTGGCTTTTTAAATTGCCAGAATTCTTGCACTTATTCTTTCTCATCTGAGAGGGCTAGTGTTACTTTCATTGTGATGTAGGTTGAGTATAGTCAATTGGCTTCATTTCTGAATGCTTTTAGAAGGTCAAGGGTCTATAAAGCATCTCTATTTGTCACCGGAGTTTTCTCTAGGTTTTACAAGCGCTGTGTACTGGCAAAACATTTTTGTTATTGTAATTTGGACTGTGATCCAGTAGTTGGTGCTTAAGAATGACAGCTGACAGATAGGCTCTTATTCAACCACATGGCTCTTCTTATGATCTGTGATCAGGGAGAAGATGGATGACTGTTCCTCACCAGTTCTACTCCTAAGCTTTAAATTAGCTGCCACTGATTACTGATACCACACCCACATTTTCTTTTGTATTAGTTTGTTCTCACACTGCTAATAAAGACATACCCAAGACTGGGTAATTTATAAAGGAAAGAGGTTTCATTGACTTATAGTTCAGCACAGCTGTGAAGCCCTCAGGAAATTTACAATCATGGCAGAAAGGGAAGCAAACATGTCCTTCTTCACATGGCAGCATCAAGGAGGAGTGCAGAGCAAAGGCAGGGAAATCCCTTCATATAACCATCAAATCTTGTGAGAACTCACTATCATGACAGCAGCATGGAGGTAACAGCCCCCATGATTCAATTACCTCCCACCAGGTACCTCCCACAACATGTGGGGATTATGGAAACTACAATTCAAGATGATATTTGGGTGAGGACACAACCAAACCATATCAGTTTTTCATGTGTTCCAGGCCTCCAGGCTGTGGGACTCCCCCACACAGTGGCCATGGCTGGCTGATAGGACACGCTCTTCCCGGTCTGGCCCTGTGAAGGGAGGCATGCCCCATTCCTCCACCAATCCAAGAACATGGGTATCTCAACCCTCTCAGTGTTCTGAGAATGGAGGTTACTCTCCTGCTTGGGGACTTCCCATCTCAGTAAGTCCTACCTGATTAGGAGCAGTAGGGGTGGGAGGCCACACATCTCTGGATATTTTCTAGGGGAACACAGAGCTGCGCCCACCCACAGATTTCAAGCAGGGGCGGGGTCACTGTGCTGGAAGCCCAAGCTCAACAGTCTTGCCTGGCTAGCTCATTGTTGTTCGAAATAGTCAATGTTTGTTTGTATTTACAAACATTTCTAGCCATTTTATTCATTTTATTTATTCTTTGGATGATTTTATTTCTGCCTAAACACATTTAATATTTCCTTTACTGAATGACTTTACCACCAATCCAGTGGCAGCTATTGGTTTTGGTTTTTGTTTGTCTGAAAATATCTTCATGCCCTTTTAAAACATCAATTTCTGGGTATTGGATTTTAAGATTGCAGGGTTTTTATCAGAAATTTTAAGATATCATTTCATTGCCTTCTGGCTTCTATTGTTTCCGTTGAGCATTTGTCATATTATTACTTCAGTGAATGCAATGTGTCCTCTCTGGATTTATTTTTTTAAGATATTGACTTTGGTTTTCAGCAGTTTTACTATAATATGACTGACTATGGGTTTGCTTGTTTTTGCATTCATCCTGTTTGAGATTTGTAACTTTCTTATTTCTTAGGTTGAAGTGATATCTTTCAATAGTTTTATAAGGTTTTCAGTCATATATCTGCCAATATTGCCTTTCTATTATAATCTTCTTCCTCTCTGATATTTCAATTTCATGTATATTAGAACATGCCATTGTATCACATTTGTATCTAATGCTGTTTTTCTATTGTGCATCTGTTTGTCTCTTCACATTTCAGTCTGTCTATCTCTCCTGACTTGTCTTCCAGTTCACTAATTTTCTCTTCAGTTATCTAATCTTCTAAAAGCATCTACTGAATTAGTGGTTTCAGTTATTTTATCTTCAGTTCTATAATTTTTATTTTATTGTTAATTATACTTTTTATGTCTCCTTAAAAAAATTCTATATTGTTATATAATTACTTGAATGTAGTAAACATAGATATTTTTAAGTGTGTGTCTAATAAATTCTGTCTATGCATCTCCCGTGGATCTATTTCTCTTTCTCATTTTATTTTATTGATAGTTTCATGAAATAGTGTCTTCCTATATACTAGTTTATATGTGATTGTTATATATTGCATATAAATTTGTAGTAAAATAATTTTGTAAATTATATTACATTTCTCATAAGATTTACATTTTTTTTTTCTATTTGATTGCTATATTGTGGGCAAATATGCCATTTTTTAATCCAGTTGCTTGTCATCCTCTATAACACATGACAACATACCTCTAGGAACCAAAATATCTAATACCCAGAAGTCAGTAAGGGGTTAATTAGACAATGAATGCATTCACTTTAAGGTATTACATACCAGTTTTATAGTTCAGAAGTGAGTGTTACAGAAATGGAAATAGACCATTTTTTCTCTGTAAGTATTATCACTTTTTACATCTTTTTCTTGTACTCATTGACTCAGATGTCTACCTCTACCTAATTCATTCACTTCTTGCATTGACCCAGGGAGGAGAGAAGATCCTGGATTCACAGAACCTAAAAAAGAAAAGCAGAATATAGTTAAAAAACTATAATAAATTAAAACATGCTCTGATAAGTGACGTAAAGAGTGATGTGGACTCTCTGCAAGATATTATTTGTGTCATGTGACAGGATTTATTAAATCAGTTCAGTCCTAGATGGTGGCATGTAAATAACTTTGCCATTATTTGTAGGCTTAGAAGTATCCTCTGAACACAAAGGGAAAACTGGGGAAAATAAGTGATCTAGTATAACGTTTATCAAAATGCAGGAAGTGTGGTTCCAAATTGTTATAATTAAATAATATTAAATCACAGACTGAAAGAGTTATTCCCTTTAATTTTTTTCAATACTGATTATCTCAAGAGAAAGACCGAGGTATTGTTTTACTTATTAATCTCTTCTCTTAAAGAAAGTACAGATTCCCAGCTCTGAGCATTTGGCAGGCAACAGTATCTAGCTAGAATTTAATAACATTGCCCTTGTCTGTTGTTTTTTATTGCATTTGTTTGTATTGTTACATTTTATTTATTACAAGTGGTACAAGTTTTATTTGTGTTAGTGACTTTTTTTTTTACTTTTAAAGATGTATGTTAAAAATTGAATCAACACAAAATGTAAACCATTAGATCAAAGCATATGAAATTCTCAATATTTACCCATTTTTGAACTATGAAAATGGCAATATTACATGATGCAAACTAATTGTAACAATATAGGTGGGATGTGATAAGGGAATTTTTGTGATGATGCAGAAGAATGGCTGAAATCTGGGAATACTTATAATGTAATGGGTACTTTTTACAGGCACTCCTATGCGTAACATTGACAAAAAGAGCTTTTTCTTTTGTCCTCTCCTTATGTGTGCAAATTATTTTATTTTAACAAGGAGAGTGAGAACTGACTTTGATTTCAGCCTTCAAGCCAGCAATGACCCATATACTGTCATTGTCTAATCTAGTATATTGATTCATCAGATATTGTAAAGAACTAGCAAAATGAGAGGTTGAACGCTATGCCATGGGCCATGAGCCCAAATATGACTTCAACATCTAATTTGGCTTGTATATCTAAAAGTTTGAGATTATTTAGAGAAAGCTACTTTATAATACAAAAAAAGGCATAATAGTCTAATTAAAACCACAATGTGAACTGAGCAAAGACCAGTGGGGGAAGGACGGTGGGGGGAGTTGTTAGCAAAGTTGATCCTCATCAATTACCAAGCTTCTACAGACAAAAGCCCTATTTCTATTATAATTCAGCTGTTTGGTCTTATTGCTAGATGAGTTATATCAAGAAGTTGTAGAAGGAAATTGCTCACAACCAAAGAGCTGATACAGAACACAAATAAAAAAAATTTCAGAGCTATCAATATATAATCTCTAAAAGTGAGATTTCAGTGCTAAAAATCAGAAAGTTATGAAATGAAAAAGCGAATTATAAATGCATTCCGAGAATGTGAGAAAATGAAAATGGAAGAGAACTTGAGGGAAAGCTTCTTAAGAGGAAAAAAAAATTAACTCCTCTATCACTAGTTTATCTTTTCCTGGTCAGAGAATTCACCCAGCCCTTTCCCGTGGCCATGAAAATTGATGCAGTGTTACATATACATTTTAAATGTAAAATGAAGGAAGAAAATAAATAAGTGAGGCCACAATTTCCAAACCAACAGAAAGAGAAAATGGAACATCATAAAACTATACAAGCGAAGAGGAAAATCAATAAAATTCAATGCAGCACATCTTCCCGCTCACTTCTGAGCATGTAAGGTCCGCTCATCTGGAATGCACCAGGGGTATGGTATGTGCCATAAATCTTTCAATTCTTCAGAAATATGATCTACCATTAGAAGCACTAAAAAATACCAGTTGGCTTCACTAATTGTGGTTTTCGCTTTCATCCAGACTCGGGTGTTGAGCAGCATCCTGTATACTTTGTATCTGTGTTAGTCAGAGAGGAGGTAGAGAGATACTAAGGACAGTGTTCTTACCATAAATCGCTGGCTCTCACTCTCTCAATCCTGAGTCAGAGAATATGAGAATGGAGAGTCTCTTTTACTCCTCCTCCATGTGCAGCAATCCCATTCCTATATCAGGATATGAAGATCTCACCACTTCATTCTATCCCTGTGATTGACTGCTTTAATGATTTCAAAATTGGCTTCCCATGAAAATAATCTGAAAAATCTTTATTCGTGCAAACATTTGAGCCTCACCTTCATCGCCTCCCCCCAAAAGTGATACAGCCTTGGAGTTTCCATAAATCTTCATTTATTAAAAATTCAGTATTCTGATATAGCCAGTCATAGAAACACATTTGCGTATCATTGTACAAAAGTCCTCATTCCTCCCTTTAATCCTTATAATGGGCAAGATTTATACCATCCTGCTCTACCTTTGAATAAGAGAATCTCTATAAAATCCTTCCCTGTCCTCCCAAAGTTGTGAAAATATCCCCACCTTAACTAACCTTACCTCCTCCACATATATCCTTCAAGTGTCTCATCCATTTTCTTGTAGTCTCTTACTAAATTCTAGTGTCTTATGTCCATTAAGTTCCAACATAAATGTTGCAGGATGTGAAATGATTCTGAAGGCTGGCTAGCCTTTACTGGCATCACACTTCTCCCAGCTTGAATTTATGTCTCGAAAGCTGGAAACATATTTTTACTATTGAGCCTAATAGGCTGACAAAAAAAAAAAAACTAAAAAAAATTCTTAGCCATTGAGCATTATGAAAAAAGTAAACCACCCTATTACAGAGAATTCCAATAAAGTTCCAGTGTTTGGATCAACATTCTAGCAGAGTTCACTGCACTGATCCTGCTGGCTGGGATCTTGCCTAAGAAAGACTATTTAGTGGTATGCTTTGTTGTATGGCCTAGAATAAGGACGTTAAGTCTTCCCCACTTGTTATTTCATGGCACCTTACTACCACACCCTATCTTATGGATATATTTTGATGGATTCAGGATGTCAGGCCATATTTTTACTACATGCCACAATATATGAATTCCTTGGCTAGATAGAAAGTGGCACAAACATGTCAGGTGGCCTAGACACACCTCTGCTAGTAGTAAAGTATGTGATAATATAGGCTATCTGTCTCTCTGGTCTTCAATATATTTAGCTATCAATATATGGCATGGGTCAAGACAAATAGCTTTCAAGCTTTTTTTCAGGCATATCAAACAACAAAACAAACTCTTCTAAAATAGCACATTAACAAAAACCAGTAGCAAACCCTTTAATATTAAAAATCCTTTCTCCCCCAACAAAATGGTAGCACAGGTAAACATAACATAACCTGAATTACTGTATATCATTCTCTTGTTCATCTTTAGAATTTTAAAGTGTTTATAGCCTTAAAAATAGATATTCCTAGTTTTTATGAATGGTTGATATTCAGTCTCATAAAATATATTCTTCAGTGACTTGTTTGTGTTCATTATTATTCTCTTATATATAGACCAAAATGTATATGCAACTTATTCTGTTGTGGGATATTTGTGTTAGAAGCAGTTACTTCTATTAAAATTTTATATACCTATCTTAGTGGCCAGGTGTGCGAACTTTTAAAAAGTTTAAAGAAATAATGTTGGATCTTAGGAAATACTCATCTTCAACTTTACCAGACCATTTCAAATCACTTTTAAAATTAGCCATATCAATCCATACTCCAAATAGTTCTGTATGAAAATTCATCTTGTTCCAAATATTATCAATACTTATTATTCCTGTTTTTTTTTTTTTTTTTTTAATTTTATCTTGCTTTCACTAGCAGCAACAATTAGACAGGGTTTGATAGAAAAAGAAGACTCACAGAATCCAAAGTCACAATGCTTACAAATTTATGTTTTATTTTAGGATAGTAATACAAAATAATAACAAAGTCAGGATAGTTGTTAATGACAAAGACTGCCTCATGGCAAGAGGTTAGAAGTGGTAAGCGTGAGTTCCAGTTGTCTTCTCTTGTAAAGGCCACACTGAATATATCTTTTTTTCTTACAGTCAACTAACATGTACACAGCGTACCTTAGAAACAGCAAGTGCAATACAGAGTTTTATCCCAGTCTTCTTATACTTTCTTGATTACATAAGCACATTGTTTTCCCTACATAACCAGTCTCAAAGGCACACCTTTCTTGGAGGGTCTCGCCAAAAGCAAATGAAAATAATCAATGCTCTTGTTGTTAGTAAACAAATAGTGACAAGCTGATACAAATAAGCCCAAACTCTTCAAACTCTTAATTATAAAACACCGCTATTAATCAGTATGTTTTATTCCATGTCTGGGAATCAGCTCAGGACAATTCCAGGCCTCTGCACATCACTATTCTAGTAATGTGCTATTTATTAATAACTGGTAGACACCTTCATACATTTATTGGCTGGTTGAAATTTCTCTTCTATGAAATTCCTGTTCATACCTTTTGATCACTTTTTTTCTCTTGAGTTTTTTTTTTTTTTTTATTTTTAGTGTTAATTTTTAGGAGTCGTTTACATATTTTGGATACTAACTCTTTACTAAAATCTATTCTGTCATCTTCAATTTGTCATTTATGCATGATCTCATTTCATCATTCACAGTTTTATCTGTCTTTGGTATTTTTGTTCTATGTATCTGTATTGTATTTCAAATGTTTACTTGAACTCATTTTCTTATTAAGTAATTCTTTTTAAATATATATTTAATTAATTGTTTAACTGAACTAGTTAACTATTGCTATATAAAGCATTACAAAATCCAGTAGCTTAAATCAATGATGATTTACTGTCATCCACAAGTCTATGGTTTTTCCGGAGATTTGCTGATGTTGGCTGGGCTCAACTAGAAACTGCTGACCTGAGGTATCATGTGGATTGGATGGGGGTTAGTAGATCTAGTCCTGGCAGTTCAGTTGAGGTGACTCTGCTCCATGGGGTTCTCCTGACATGCTTTTGTCATGATGATGGCAGAAACATAAGAGAGCCAGTGAAAACACACAAAAGAAACCTCTAAAGGCCTGAGTTCAAAAGTGGCACCCGTTACATCTACTTCCCTATATTAGCCACAGTAATCACTATGGCTGAAATCAAAGTTAAGATACAGGGGAGTATACTACAGTTTGAGTGGAGGAGCTACAAAATCTTGTGGCAAATGATGTTGATCTGAGGAAGAGTGGGGAATATGGCTGTCAGTTGAATCTACCATATTCATACAGACTTGTGATGATATTTGAAGTATCAATTTGGTTGGGCAAATATGCTGCCCAGATATTTGATCACACATTATTCTGCATATTCTGTGAGGGTGTTTTTGGATGATAGTAACACTTAAGTCAGTGAATTTTGAGTAAAGCACATTGCCTACCACAACGAAGATGAGTTTCATCCAATCAGTTAAAGATCTGAATTAGAAAAAAATCCTGATCATCTTCCCTGGACTCCAGCCTGCTAATTCACTGTATGGATCTTGGATTTGCCAGGCTCCATAATCACAAGAGTCAATTTCTTCAAATAAATATCCATGTCTTGATACATACATATGCTATTGGTTCTGTTTCTCAGAAGAACCTTGGCTAATACATGAGACTTACATTTCCATTTATTTTATTCTTCTTTGTAGAATTATTTCTGGTCATTTTTTCAAAATCTGCTTAAAATCAGTTTGGTTGTTCATCCCTTTAAATATATAATATGTATTTAATTCATTTAGATGTATTTAACATTAAATATGTTTTGTACATTTAATGATGTTTAACATTTAAATGTATTTCATATGTATCACCATTAAATATATTTATCATTGTGTACTTAAATATATGTTTAAATATATTTAGCATTCATTATGCTAAATTCTAAAATCTGAAGTCTTTGATTCTATAGACTTTTTTTGTGTTTATCTTCATTGTGCCTTATTTTATTTTCCTCTGTCTTCTTTGAAGATATTTTCTATCTTTGATTTATGAGTGTTTGAATAGAATATACCTAGGTACAGATATTTTAGGTAGAAAATATATATTCTTCTTAGTGCTTTCGGAGCTTCCAGGAGCTTTGTGATTTAATGTCTATATTAATTTTGGAAAATTCTAAGACATTATTGCATCAAAAATTTCTTTTTTTCTTTCCCTCTTCTTTTGGTATTTTAATTACACATACTTATACATTCTCTAATTGTTCCACAGTTCTTAGGTATTACGTTGCATTTTAAAATTATTTTTTTCTTTGCATTAGAGTGTTAGAGGTTTCTATAGAACTCTGTTTTTGATCTCTAGCATTTTCTTCAGACTCGTTCTTAGAGTTCCCATCTATCTATCGCATGTTGCTCATTTTTCTTTCCATTGCAATTTTTAGCACATTAATTGTAGTGATTTTAATTTCCTGGTCTAGTAATTCCAAAATCTCTGCTACACTTAAGCAGCAGAGTTCACTTGGTTTTTTTTAGACTGTGTTTTTAGCCTTTACAATCCTTGTAAATTTTTTGTTCAAAGCTAGCTGTGATGTATCACATAAAGTAAATTGAGTAAATAGGTCTTTATGTGCGGTTTTTTGTTTACTTGACTAGGAGTTAGGCTGTCTTTACTGTTTTACTGTGGCTATCGCTGTCAGAAAGTAAAATTTCCTCAAATGCTCTTATTTTTGTCTCCTTTCATCATTGGGTTTCCCCAGAGGCTCCTTCTTAAATAGGATCAGAGGACTCTAGCTTTTGCAGTTGTAACCCAGTTTTACTTTACAGGAGCCTGACTGACATGGTGGTAAGGCATGGGGGGAAAGGAAGTATTCTGGTATGCTGTGATTAGGTCTTAGTCTTTTGGTTAGCCTTTGCCCTTGGCTATGACCCATAAAAGTGCTTCTTAAGTTTTTTTTCTTCTCTCTCTCAGGTGAAAAAAGAATGCTACGGAGCGCCCAAAATCAGTTAAGCTGTGGTGAAACCCAAGTTTGTTAGGTTTGTTTGGCAAAACAGCTTCTTCTCAGGATTGAGGGCAATCTTTTGTTAATGAGAATAGAATGCTCTAGACATATTTCACAATGGTTATATTTTTCCCTCTGAAGTATGGTGAGAGTTTTCTCCAGTCTTCACCCTGATAATTTAGTAGGGGTTTTGAAGGTAGAACTGACAAAAGTATAGGGTCCTTCCAAAGACTGGGCTCCTGGAGCTTTTAATATCCAAGCTAGTTCACACTGACCTCTACAATCAATTACAATTTAAGTGTTCATATGAATACTGACTTTAGCATAGGCCATCTGTTTTGGGCACCTGTTGTAGGTACACAGAAGGTTATGTGATTTGGTGTGTGTGTGTGTGTGTGTGTGTGTGTGTGTGTGTGTGTGGTGAGAACAGGAGTAATGACTTTCCAAGCTCTTCACATGTTACCCCAGAAACCACGCACCTTTTTTCTTTATGAGCGTATTTATTTCTTCTGAAGATTTGTGTTCCTTTGGTGTTAGCTATTGAATTCCACAACATCTGGGTCCAGAATGCCTATATATAGAAACATATAGAAATATGTTGAATTCTTAAAGGCTCATTTTAAGGGTTCATTTCTTAAAAGAAGACTGGCATTTGCTTCTGCTAGACATTTAAAGGAACTCTAGTTCAGAAATATTTTACATAATTTCTTAATTTAGAATTTCTGAGTAATGCAGATCCTCTTTCCAACTGGTATGATGGTTAATATGTAGTTAAGAACTTCTAGAGAAAATTTTAAAGTTTTATCTTACCTAAGACCTATGGCTGGAATTGACAAGTTTCTTCGATTTGTTTCTTCACACTGTGTGTGTGTGTGTGTGTGTTTCTTACTCAGCATTTCACTCTGGGAGTGTCTTTTTTGGGGAATTCCATCTTTTCAAATGTGCCTTTTGTGATTCTGCAATTTTCTATGGGTCCAAGATCTTTTCTTCTCTTACCCCACACAGCTGTTAAAAGAACAGCTCTAGCTTACCAGGAATTCATGAGTGTTTTTAAGAAATCTTCCATTTTAGTATACTCTATTTCTGATCCCACTTTTTTTCTGTCCCTTGTAAACTTTCCCTATTTTCTAAAGTACTGAGATATATATTTAAACATTTTTAAAATTCCCATATTTCTAAAAGAAAAGTTCCCAGTGGATCCAGTCCACCATATTGCTAAGCAGTCTAGTTCAGCCTTTATTTACCTCATATAATAGGATTTTTAAATACTATTTTTGAAATTAAATTTCCCATCGCTACAAATTTTTTAAAAAATCATTAAATAAGAAAATCTCCAAGACTATTGCCTCATCTAAAATCAGCATTGTGGTTAAGAGTTTGAGCTTGGGAGCCAGACGAACTGATTTTGATTTCTAGCTCTTCTAATAATTGCCTGGGCGACCTCACGCTAGTTACTGAAGGTTAGTAACTGTGCTTCATTTTCTTCGTCTGTAAAATGAGAATACTATATACTAGCATCTATTCCGCAGGGTCAGTGTAAGTATTAAATGAGCCAATGTGAATAAAAACATCTAAAATTGTGACTTCCACATAGCAAGCACTTAAGGAACCTCAACATTTACTATTATTTTTATTGTTGTTTATTATTGCTGTTGCTGCAGGGTCTCCTCTTTGAAATATACTGCCGGGCTGAAGTCATTACTTCTAGATAAGCTGGCCCCTCACAAGACACCTGGAAATAGGCTTTTTTTGGCACAAAACAAATGAACACCTTACTTTTAGGTGTAGATATACATACAGTTATACAACCCTGTTTTGTTCAAATCTGGTGTTTCTCCTTCATCCAGGAACAGACTTGCGTATTTCTTAGAGAAGTGAGGTTTTCCAGCTGCCCAGAGACCAAATTGTTGTACTGGTATTTCCTGGTTTAATTTCTTTATAGCCCTAGGCAATAAAATGGAAGATTTCCATGTACAATCAGTGATGTGGAGCCGGGAGGCCACCTCCACACCTACCTAGACTTGCACTTTTACCTTTATTCTACCATCACATAACTGAGGACCAACAACTACCTATGTATTTTCACATTCTACTACTCACCTATTATGTGTTATTTACCAATGTTATAACATGTGCTGTGCTAGGCACTTGTGACACTGTGTTGATTAACAGCGAATCCCTCCTCTCAAAGAAGTCACCATCAAGTAAGGAAACTTACCCACAACAAGAATATGTGTCATAGGCTATTGAAGATAGTCTATGTGGGTTGTTGAACTCTCAAAAGGCTCATTTTAAGGGTTCATTAAAGGGTTCATTTCTTAAAAGAGGACTGGCATTTGCTCCTGCTAGACGTTTAAAGGAACTCTAGTTCAGAAATATTTTACATAATTTCTTAATTTAGAATGTCTAAGTAATGCAGATCCTCTTTCCAACTGGTGTGATGGTTAATATGTAGTTAAGAACTTTTAGAGAAAATTGTAAAGTTCTTTACAGTGGGATGTGCATAGACTATGGAAGATAATAGTGCCTGCGGGAAGGCAGAAAATGAACGCTTCACTGAATGGAGGTCGTCTTTGAGCTAAGTATTTCAAACTGAGAAGGAATTTTTCTCTTGGAGAGACAGGGAAAGGCATTCTAGGCAAGGGGAATATTATAAACAAAAGTATATGAGTCATCATTTGTAATTGTATGGCATACTTGGGCTTTAGTGAGCAAACTTGTATGAGGAGGGTAGGAGATGTTTAAGAAGGAAGCACGAAAAAATGAGACTAAATTTAGTTGAAGGTCAGAGGTCTCGTATACTGGAGTTTAAAACTTCATCGTGAAGGTAGTAAGCTTTCACAGCAGAGCAAATGAAGTAGAGCAAGCCATAATCTTATTTCTCTATAAGAAGAATAATATGGAATACTAAGGGTTTTCATGCTGAAGACCAATTTGAAAGCAGTTATGGTGGATCTAGGAGACATAAAGTGGCTGAGCTCAGGCAGAAGATGGTGAGGTTGGAAATAAGGGGACTGATTTGAAAGATATTCACAGGTGGAAATGACAGGACTGGATAAGTGATTATAAATGAAAGATAAGAAAGAAACAGAGTGGGGCTTAAAGAAAATTTTTGTATTGGATGGCATATTTAACTGACAGAACACAAAAGCATTAGAACAAGACGAATATGTTTTTAATTCTGTACAAGGAAAACTTCAGCAAAGATAGGTCAAGTCAGCACACAGGCTTTGCCCTTTGACGCCTAAAACCCTGTGCAGCCCAGGCTTGGCATTCCCCTGTTGTTCCTCAGAGCAGGCCCCAGGGACTCTTCCCACTCCCTGCTTAAAGCTGCCAATTCCAAGTCTGTCCCCAGCGGGTCCTCTCCCCTCCAGCCTTCCTGCACAAAGTAGCTGTCTTTCTAGCTTCCTCCTTCCTCCAGTCCCCAAAGACAGGTACACATGACATTTTCTTTAAAAATTATTATTAATCACTACAGGGAAACAGAAGCAAGAATAACAAACACAGAGGAGTTATAACGCTTAAGAAATCTTACAGATTTCTTTATTCTTCTCTTCCTGGGAGTGTGACAAAGAGCCTGTCTCTGCTCCTCCCCCTTACTTTGTTAAACCTTTATCCCTAAGGACAGAGTTCAGCAATCTCTCCAAGCTTCATCTAGGCCAATACTTTCTTTTTTTTTTTTTTTTTTGAGACGGAGTCTTGCTTTGTCGCCCAGGCTGGAGTGTAGTGGCACCATCTGGGCTCACTGCAAGCTCTGCCTCCCGGGTTCACCCCATTCTCCTGCCTCAGCCTCCGGAGTAGCTGGGACTACAGGCGCCCGCCACCTCGCCCGGCTAGTTTTTTGTATTTTTAGTAGAGATGGGGTTTCACCGGGTTAGCCAGGATGGTCTCGATCTCCTGACCTCGTGATCCACCCGCCTCTGCCTCCCAAAGTGCTGGGATTACAGGCGTGAGCCACCGCGCCCGGCTAGGCCAATACTTTCAGGAGAGAACATCCTGATTCCTTTGTCAGAAAAGCCCCCTTTTTAAGCAGCTGGACTGATTCCCCCATGTCTGCACATTAGTTCAATAAATACTTATTGAACCCTTGCTGTCCTCCTGGCACTGTGTTAGACCCTGGGAATGCAACGGTGAAGATAGCGTCGTTCCTGCCCCAGAGCCTTATCCAATAGTGGTGGAAGAATTTGAATACATTTGCATTAATAGGCAGTGTCCTTTTCCTAAGTGACTATTGTATTCAGGTAACTTCCATGGTGGCAGAGATTTTTTAAAAAAATAAGTTTTGTTTACTGCTGTATTCCCATCACCAAGAATAGGGCTTGGCACATAGCTGATGCGCACAACACATATGCTTTGAATCATGAAATGTACTCTGCTAAAAACAGAAAAGGCTTCAGAAATTTCTTCATAGAAGAAAGGCTCCCTTTTATGATTGAGGTATTCAAGAATAGTCCTATAGAAATGATATTCTTCATATTCATAAAACTATGATGAAAAAAGAAATTCACATATTGAAATTTATTTTACTTCATTTGCAACTTCACTTGTCTTCTGTGAAGTGCACTAAAAATATCAGGCAGTGAATTGCACTAGTATTATCCTGCCTGTTTCAGGCCCAAAATATGGGGGGTAGGTGAGAGAGGGAGGGAAAAATTATATAAAGACTTCAATACATCACCAAGCTCCTTATACAGGGATTCAGTCTGTTTGGGGTTCAAAGTTGTCACAGATTGCATTTTCCCACAATATCTACCAACACATACCATCTTCTTTCAATGTGATTTCGACATTGCTCTTGCTTATATTGAAATGTGAGGTCTTAGTTCCCTCTTTTTCAATCTGGATGGTCTTGTGACTGTGACTAAAATAATGCTACATGACTTCTGAGGCAAGTCCATAAAAGCGACATAGTTTCTGCTGATTTCCTTGAGGCATTCACCTTTGGAGCCCTGAGACAACATATGAGCAATCTGTCTTCTAGCCACTATGCTGTGAGAAAGTTCAAATTAGCTCACATGGAGAGATCACAAGGAGAGAACAGACATACAACTATTTGAAGAAATGAAAAGTTCATACAGCTCCCAGCTCCTTCAGCTCCCTGTTGTTCTAGCACCAGGACCCTTCTGACAGCAATCAAGCAAGATGGAGCCAGAAATGCCCAGCTGAGCCCTTCCCAACTGTTCGACTCACAGAAATCTTGAAATATAATAAGATAATTGTTATTGTTTTAAGTCTCTATGATTTCCAGTGATTTGTGACACAGCTGTAGATATCTGGAACAATGGCAAATGCTGAGCTGTTTTACCCGATCCTAGAAGGAAGTATTGTTGTCTCCAAGTTGTTCCTTATTGTGGTTTCAACAATGCTCACATATGGTTTCTTCTTCTTTTTTGTTCTCTTTTTCCCTTTTCTTCTCTTCTTCTCTTTTTTTCCTTTTCTTATTTTCTTCCTTTTGAGGAATTTTCTTTCCATCTGAGAAAAGGTCAGACTTGGTCTTGGTCTTGGTCGTCTTGGAATAAATCAAAGGACCAAGAATAAGAAATGCAAGCCTCTCCCAGGACTTTAAATCTTGGAAAGAGTAAAACTATTACCAAAATAAATTTTAAAATAGAACTTGATTCATCTCCGCTATCATGCTGTGATTATTACTCAGTGTTCTCTAGATCCTTGGCACTGTTCTGGCTCTTATCTTATTCTAAAACTACTTTTGTGAACTCTCCTACAATGTTATGCAAATTCCTTTTCTGTATAAGTTATCCACCATGCGTTAGATATACATTCTTAGATAATCCAAGTCAAATTTTGAAGTTTTATCTTCAGACTGATCAATCTACACAAATGATAATAACAAACTGATGCTGACTCTCCACTTCTTACTGGAGAGAGATTATTTTGGTCCTTGACACCTTTTGCTCTGGTTTGCATGTGGATCGTCCCCACCAAAACTTATGTTGAAATTTGATCCCCAATGTGGCAGTATCAGCAGGTAGGACCTAGTATTAAGTATTTGGATCCTGGAGGGTAGATCCCTCATTAATAGATTAATGCCCTTTCAAGGTGGTGAGTGAACTCTTCTCTTACAGAAGTGGATTCATTTCCATGAGACCCAGTTTTCAAAAGGAATCTGACTTCCTCAGTTTCTCTCTCTTGCCTCTTCTCTTGCCATGTGATCTATTTTCACATGCTCTTTCTCTTTCACTTTCTCCCATAGATTGAAGCAACATGAGATGCAGCTGCACAATCTTGAGCCTTACAGTCACCAGCATTGTGAGCCAAATAAACCTCTCTTCTTTAGAAATTACCCAGCCTCAAGTATGCTGTTCTAGTAACTCTATGGACTAAGATGACACTTTTGCATTTGATATTCCCCATTCAAATTGATGTTCATGGCTTGCTAATGGCAGAAATTCTTATTATTCTCTCTTTTTTTATACCATAGATATTTAATATACTTATGTTTACAAATGAATATTTATTCCTCATAGAAAATTATGGAAAATTGTGATAAAATAGAGAAGAAAAGGAAAAGAGGAAATACAGTTTTTCCATATTACTAAGAACACGCAGTTAATGCCCAATTTGAAATAATTTATGTAAGTAAGAAATGAGTTGGCTCATGTAACCAACTGCGTCCAGGGCAAGGATGATGCTGTTTGCAGGGATGATTGGATCTAGGGATTGAACATATCAAGATTTTCCTCCACATTTCCATCTCTGCTTATCTATGTGAGAAAATTTTACTTTCTCTTACATCACAAGAGCTTCCTTAGATAGCTTAGGGGGTGGAAAGATTTAACCACAGACAATTTCAGTCTGAGTCTAGCATCAGTGCTCACAGATGACCTCCCAGGAAAGAAATACCTCATCCAGCTGACTCTGTCTTTATTTGGCAGCTGTAATCTTCAAAGGTCTTGCAAATTCCATGTGTGAAACAACTTGACCAATCCGTGTAAACTAGTTGGCACAAGGCAGTCAGTTCCACTCCCCTCAGCCACTCTCACTGCACTGTTAGTCAGGTGTTTAACTCTTAGATAATCTTCATAACCCTCAACCTCATTTCTACTGCCATGAAAAAATGACCCCTTGATAACCCTCAGTGTATCATTAGAACTAAAAATTCCACCCATCCTTGGCTGCCAAATTCACATGATGATTCAGAATTTTCTGACACTCTTAAGACCTAGGATCTTCAATTGTAGAACACAGGTTACCATCAACAAGCAATTCAAAGGCCTCTCACTTTTTATGCAGGGACAAAAAAAGGACATATATTATACATATATTACGTACCAAGTTTGTGCTAGTTTTCTTAAATATACTCATTCTCCTTTTCCCTCAAGAGTGTAAACAGCTGCCCTGAGGTATATATTCTAGGTTACCAGAATGTCTCCAACTTGAGCAAGGACATAAGTCTTCTATTATAGCTGCTGGAGGTTTAGAGAATCAGAATATATCCTAATTATCTATCTCTCACCAAGATTTGAAAACAACTAAGAGATAGACCCAGAATGACAGGAATCAACCGTAAGTTTCACTACTGAATGAAAACTTAGACTGGAGAACCAGGCTTTGATTTGCAAGCAAATAGGGTTCTATTTGTTCTCTGTTCCATGCTCACCCTCTCATATTCCCTATTGTCCTAGATTTTGTGTCAACCTCTCTGAGGGATAGTATGTGCCTACAAAATTCATGTAAAGTTGGCTGGGCATGGTGACTCACGCCTGTAATTCCAGGCCTTTGGGAGGCTGAGGCGGGTAGATCATCTGAGGTCAGGAGTTCGAGACCAGCCTGGCCAGCATGGCAGAACCCCTTCTCTACTAAAAATACAAAATTTAGCTGGGCATGGTGGCGCACACCTGTAGTCCCAGCTACTCAGGAGGCTGAGGCAAGAGAATCACTGGAAGCTGGGAGGTGGAAGTTGCAGTGAACTGAGATCATGACAATGCACTCCAACCTGGGCAACAGAGTGAGACTCTGTCTCAAAAAAAAATAAATAAAATAAATAAGAAAGAATTAAAAAAATTCTTGTAAAGTTTGGGGGGAATAAGAAGAACAATTCCACAGTTCTTTAGTCATTTAATGGATTATCTTACTGTGTAAAGAAATGTGGACCTGTGAATATTTCTGTTCCAGAGGAAAAGGCTGAAGATACAGAGAAGAAATAAGAGGCAGGAATATTATTATTGTGGTGATAACTCCATTAAAATATGAAGACAGGTTGGGCATGGTGGCTCATGCCTATAATCCCAGCACTTGGGAGGCCGAGGCAGGCAGATCACGGGGTCAGGAGATTGAGACCATCCTGGCTAACATGGTGAAACCCCGTCTCTACTAAAAATACAAAAAATTAGCCTGGCGTGGTGGCGGATGCCTGTAGTCCCAGCTACTTGGGAGGCTGAGGCAGGAGAATGGCTTAAACCCGGGAGGCGGAGCTTGCAGTGAGCCGAGATCACACCACAGCACTCCAGCCTGGGCAACAGAGCGAGATAACGTCTCAAAAAAAAAAAAAAAAAATTCATATATATATATGAATGAAGACAGTGGCATAAGCAGTTCCTCCCACCCAGCATACTCCTGGCTACCACAAGTGCAATGGAGATGGATGGGAGTAGTAGTCTAGAATAGTCAAGTGATTTCTTCTCAGCCTCAGGTGAATCAGTGTTCTTTCCAGGTCAAATTCAGCAGCTTTGAAGTTTCTACACTCTGATAATCAGCAATCCCATCATGCATCACTCTCCATCCTACCTCAGGTACCACCTAAGTCTCCCTCACCCAGAACCTGTTTGCCTTCCTGCTCTCTGTCCCTAAATCTGAACTCATCACCATGCCCTCTTAAGCCCTTTCACACTGACCCTGGGCAATGGCAATCCACCATCAATAAAATATCCCAACTATCCTCAAATTTTTCTCTGAATGGTCTAAAATATCCTCAAAGTTTTCTCTGAATGGTCTCATCCCTTTCTTTCTCTAACTGAAATATGTGTCCCCTAAGAACTCTGATTCCCAGTTTCTGTCAACCACAGACTAGATTTCTCACAATTTCATCTTCATAGTAACTGGGAAATGGGTTTTTTGTTTTTTTTTTTTTTTTTAACCCTCCTAGCTCCCGATTGCTTCTTTCAAACCCTTTTCTTTCTTCAAAGACCTCAATTTCTTTAAGGTGTGTGTAATGAGATTTTATCATTTACTTCTGCTCTTTGGTGTTGCTAGTTATAATTTCAGTCCTTTCTTTTCATTTATGGATGACTGTATGTATCCGTTTTCAATACCACTCTGGTCCTGATTTTTAAAAATTATCGATATAAATAGAACAGATTTAACCAACATGCTGGCCTCTCACATCTTCTAAGTCCTTGATTCCAAAAATTTCTGTTAGGTTGTGCAAAAGTGATTGCTGGTTTTGCCATTACTTTTAGTGGCATAAACTGCAATTACCTTTGTACAAACCTAATACTTCCACATTACTTTTAGCCCCTCATATGATCTACCCTGATATTACACCAATAATTGTACCTTTATAACCCCACATTTGTCTTATCCTTAATTTCACCAAGCTTTTCTTTCCAATTCATCTCCAAATGCTCACTTCAGAAGTTACCTAGTATTGAATTTTCTAACCCGTAACCCTATAATATTTGTCCTATTACCTCCTTTCCATTATCACTTCCATCCACGTTTAGCCTCCTTTTCATAGTCTGGCATCATAATCCCTTTTTAAAAACACTCAACTTCCTTTTTCCTATTTAGAATTTTTGTAATCCCTCTGTTATGTTTTTCGATGCTGTGTAACAGGTTACCAAAAACCTAATGGCTTAAAACAATACCCATTCATTATCTCACAGCTTCTATAGGTCAAAAGTCTGAATATTAGCTAGATTCTATGCTGAGGATATAACAAGACTGAAATCAAGTTATCAGCCAGCCCATATTCTTTTCTGGAGGCTGGGTTAGAGAAGGAACCACTTCCAGGCTCCATTAGGTTGTTGGCAGAATACTTTTTCTTGTATTCTGTTGTTGTAGAGTTTATGAAGTTCACCTCATCAAAACCATCAAAAGAGAGAAAGTGTGTCTCTGTTGCATTAAGTATCTATCTTTAGGAAAGACTTAAGCCCTCTTTTAAAGAGCTCAACTGATTAGGTCATGCCCACCAAGGATAACCTCCCTTTTGATTAATACAAATTCAAATAGTTAGGGACCTTACCTAGATATCTGGAAAATCCCTTCACTTTTTCCATATTCTATTGGTTAGAAGTAAGCCAAGAGCACAGAATTAAACATTTGGCTCACTGGGGATTAATTTAGGGTATATCTACGCAATCTTAGCAAAATCTGAATCCTGGTTTATATTAGTTTAAATCCAACTTCCTGCTAAACTTGTACCTATATCCAAACATACCTATATTATATAGAATACAAAAATTGCACGTTTCTCTGATAGGCTACTTTTCAAAGACATGATAACAAATCTTGAATGGGTATTTAATACATAGAATATTTATCTAGAAAGATCACTTTCACTTACAGAAAATGATTTTTTTATTTTCTCTATTTTCTCAAAACTCCAAATCTTCTCACTTTTCATCCTTAACTATTGACTATGCCATATAATTAATAAAGAACTACTCTTCCTTCTATTATCAAGTCTTCCGGCTCCCTATCATCTGCATGTATTCTGCCTTCTATGCTTTGTCTATTTCTAGTTAGTGAAAAACCTCTTTATTTTTATCAGGGATGTCTCCTCTGTGGATCACTTCCTCGAAGAATTTATTGTCTGCTGGATTTATCTCTTTTGCTCATCAATTTGTCCCTCTTCTTTCAAAGTTACCTATCTTAAAACAGAACCTCCAAGAACAAGCTCTTTAGTTTTTCTATAAATGTAAAATTATTCCAAAATAAAAAGGTTGTGACTATAATAACAAAATAATCTCCTTTGTCTACAAATCTCCTCTGGTTGCCTTTGAATTCACCCCTTAAAAGTTGTCTCTCTTTGCTGACTGTGCATGCTCACCTCCCATTCTCTCCTCACCTTTCCCAATTGGACTTTGGTCATCTTATTAAGGATATCGTTGACTTTTCTTCTTACTCTAGTCAAAACTCAATAATTCTGAGTATTCTCATAATTCTCTTCCATTAATCACTCCCTTCTTGAATGTATTTTTCTCTGGGATTAAATGGCACCATATGCAACTGTTTTCTTTTACATTTTACTGTTTTCTCTTTCTCAGTCTTTTTTTGCTGGCTCCTTCAAATAATGGCCCTGAGTTTTCTACCTCCATTTTTCCCTATGTAACTTCGTCAGTTCTATGACTTTAAATATAATAAATATCATAATGATATGTCTGTCACAGGACTTTCTCCAGGGATATAGACCCAACCTCCTACTTATTAGACATCATCTTCCATGAATCTTTAAAATACATATCAAATTTCATGTGATCAAAATGGAAGTAGTTTTTTTTCCCTTCAAAATTGACTCTTTCCCAAGACGTTTTCTAGCTCACTCAATGATAAGGCTATTCACTCAGTTGCTTAATTCAAAAACTTGCAAGACTCATCTCTTCTCTTTTTTTTCTTTTATACTCCATATTCAAACCACTTGGCTCTTAATCAAAAATATATTTTAAATATAATTACTCCTTTGATGGTCTATCCTTGATTACATCTACTAAAGCAGGACTATAATTCCTTTCATTCTTTTAACCTAAAATGGTTGCCAGGGGCTTCCTTTGGGCTGCTATAATATTGAGTGATTTATAAACAGAATTTTAAGATTTGTCTCTTAAATTCTTAAAACAGAATTTTCCATTGGGATTAAATAAACAAACGTGCTTCTCACAGTTCTAGAGGCTGGGAGCTCCATGACCAAGGTGCCAGGAGATTCAATGCCTGGCGAGGGCTCTAGGCTTACTTAATATATGGCACCTTATTGCTATATTCTTACGTGGCCAAAGGGATGGAAGTCTTTCTCAAGCCTTTTATATAAGTGCCATTAGTCCCGTCTATAAGGGCAGAGACTTTATGACGTAATCACCTCCTAAAAGTCTCAATTCCTAATACGACCACAATGAGGATTCAGTTTCAGTGTGAATGTTAAAGGGACACGAACATTCAGACAACAGCAGGAGTTTTTCTGCATTACGTTCTTCCTTATTACAAATCTTGTGGAAGGATGTGAGAAAATTTTTTTCTCAAGCAGAGTATATAAATTCTTTAATTTTATTGAATAACATGCTGACTTCTTTCACTGAATCTTAGATTCCTATAAAATTTAATTAATAACTATGCTTGGACAACAAATGTAAACCAGAACAGGTCAATGTACACTTGGTCATATGCTCATTCTAATTCTAGTCATCAAGTCCATGTCATATGCTAACTTTCATCTTGCAAATAGTATATTTCACAGTGCTTTAGCAAAATGTCTTCCTGGTTTTTTTTCTTTTCTCGTTTCTCCTTGAAAAGCTTTTTTGTCCATATGTTAAATATTAGCTTTTTAAAAGTTTTGCTCTAAGCTTTTCTCACATAGCATCTTTTCTCTCTGGATAATCCAATCTACTCTAATGGCATCATTTATCATCTATGTGCTAATAATACCAAACCTTTATCTCCATCCTACATAGTACCCATAAACTCCAAATACATGCCAATGTGTGCAAATACATGTTGGATATCAAGAAATGAATGCTCAAAAGATACCTCAACAATATCTCATACTTTGAGTATTCACAGTATACTAAGTACTATTCTGAAATATTTACATGTATTATCTTGTTTAATTTTAATAACTCTATGAGTTTAGTAATGTTATATTAACATTCTCCAGAAAACATAACCCATACGATATAGATAGATAGACAGATAGATAGACAGATATATAACCCCCATGATCTAATGTACATATAATCTACATGTAGGTTGACAAGTCCTAAATCTGCAAGGTGAGTTTCAAAGAATAGCTGATGCTGCAGTTCAGTTCCAGAGGCCATCAGGCTACAGATGCAAAGAAAAGCCAGTGTTTGCCACAGAATATTCTTTCTGTTGGTGGAGGTCAGTTTTTGGTTCTATTCAGACCTTCCACTGATTTGATGAGGACCACCCACATGTGGAGGGCAACCCACTTTCCTGAGAGATCACCAGTGTAAATGTTAATCTTGTAAACGTCCTCAGAGAAACATCCAGAAAAACGTTTGACCAATTATCTAGTCACTGTGGCCCAGTCAAGTGGACATGTAAAATTAACCATTCCAATTATCCAACAACATTCTAAATACGAAGAAATAAAGCTATGTAGAGATGACTCACCAAAGATGACTCAGCTAATAAATGGTGGAATTAGGATTTAAAACTAGTCACTCTGAATTCAGAGCCCATTCTCTTCACTCTCATTCTTTCAAATGCATCACCTCCAACACTGAACTCCTTGTAAATCTCGGTCTCCTTCTGTGTCCAGTATGTCATTGAAAAGAGTAATGCTGCTCATTGTGCAAGTGGTCTGACTAGAAGTCACCTTTAACTACTCCCTCATACTCGATCAAGTCATCAAATTCAATAAATTCCTATTGTTTCTACCACCTGAATACATCTCTGCAACAAATTTCCAACCAGTACCTTAATTGGAAGTTCTATTTTTCCTCATCACCACCTCTTCCATATGCAGTATTGCAGCCAGAGACACCTAATCTCCATCTCTAACTTCATGACTTTGTATATATTATTTCCTCTGACCTAGAACATATCCCCACTTTTCTACTTCTGGGCAATCACAAGTGCATATTCACACATACACTGACACCACCTACCTAAATCCCAGAGTTTGAATAGACCTCAGATAAGAAATTACTTTTCACCAGCATTATTAATTGATATAATAAGAGCTAGTAAATTGGTCTCTTTAAGGGATTTCCCATCCTCCTAATCAGTGCGTATTACCTATAGCCTAATCACCTGCAGCTATAGTCTGAATGTATTCCCCAAAATTCATGTGTTAGTAATGTAATCTCCAATGCAACATTGTTGGGAGGTGGGTCTTCATGGAAGGCCTTCAGGTCATGTGGGTTCCACCCTCATGAATGGATTACTATCACTATTAAGAACTTGCAAGAGTGAGTTCTTTCTCTTTTGCCCTTCCACTTTGCACCATGTGAGAATGCAGCAAGAAAGCCCTCAACAGGTACCAGTGTCCTGATCTCGGACATCCCAGCCTCCGGAATTGAGAACTAAATTTCCGTTCTTCGTAAATTACCCAGTTTCAGGTATCTTGCTATAAGAGCACAAAATGGACAAAGGCGGGCATTGGTGCCAGAGGAATGGGATGTTGCTATATAACAAATACTTAAAATATGGAAGAGTGTTTGGAACTGGTTAATAGGTAGAGGCTAGAACAGTTTTTTTTTTGTTTGTTTGTTTTTTTCTTTTTGTTTTTTTGAGACGGAGTCTCGCTCTGTCGCCCAGGCTGGAGTGCAGTGGCCGGATCTCGGCTCACTGCAAGCTCCGCCTCCCGGGTTCATGCCATTCTCCTGCCTCAGCCTCCGGAGTAGCTGGGACTACAGGCGCCCGCCACCATGCCCGGCTATTTTTTTGTATTTTTAGTAGAGATGGGGTTTCACCATGGTCTCGATCTCCTGATCTTGTGAACCGCCTGCCTCGGCCTCGCAAAGTGTTGGGATTACAGGTGTGAGCCACCGCGCCCGGCCGGAGGCTAGAACAGTTTTGAAGTACATAACAGAAAAAAAATAAAAAGAAACCCTGTATTGCCGTGAATGAAGGATTAAGGGCAATTCTGTTCAAGGCTCAGAGGAAGAGAAAAGCTGTAGGAAAAGTCTGACACTTCTTAGAGATTCCTTAACTGGACATGTCCAGAATGCTCAAAGAGATGCAGACCATAAAGGCCGTTCTGATGAGGTCTCAGACAAAAATGAAGAATAAGGTGTTGAAAACTGAAGAAAAGGCCATCTTTTTTATAAAGTAGCTAAGAACGTCACTAAATTATGTTGGTGTCCCAGGACTTTATGAAAATCAGAGATTAAGAGTGATAAACTACAATATCTGGCAGAAGAAATCTCTAAGCAGAAGAAATCTCTAACCTGTTCAGTATGTGCTGCAGCTGTTCTTAACTGCTTTTAGTAAAATGTAAGAAGAAAGAAATGATTTAAAGATGGAATTTATAATCTTAAGGGAAACAGAGGAAAAAATTTGAAAACCTCTCACCCCGGCCATGTAAATAATTTAAAAATTATGTTAGGGAAAGAGAATACCATGGGTGTGGCCAAAGTATTATTTGATGGAGAGATTAGTATGAATCAAAGAAATTCAGCTGCTATTCATCAAAACAATAGGAGAATGACCCCAAAGGCATTTTGGAAATCTTGAAGGAGGTTGCCTCTTCTGTCATAGTCCCACAATGCTAGGACTCTGAGGCAGAATGGTTTAAAGGGATGAGCCCAGAGCACCTGTGGAACCCCAGGGATCACTGCCAAGGGCTGCCTTGGGTCTTTACTCCCCACGTGCCAGCACAGCACTCCTTGACCACCCCAATTGTGGCTCAAATGTGGCCAAGTGCAGTCCAGTTGCATCCCAGGCCACTGTGCCCCAAAGGGTGCAAGTGGTGAGCCTTGGCAGCAACCGCATGGTGTTGATGGTGCAGGCACACAGAGGAGATGAGCTGTGAAGGCATGGCTTCCTGCACCTGGATTTCAAAGGATGTCTCCAGCAGCCTCAGGACTCTGGCAGAGATGTGCTACAGTGGTATAGCTGCCACAGAAAGATCCACCTCCACTCCGCCAGCCCAAGCCTCAGGGAATGCTCAGTGGAACTATGGGGTCCAGGCTACTGCAAAGAGCTCCCACAAGGGCAACGCCTAGTGGACCTGGGGAAACAGGAGGGCCCTGAGACTCCAGTCCTGTAGAGCCACCAGCACCCAACACCAACCTGGAAGGGTTGCAGGAACTTTCTTCCAGCCCATGACAGTGGTGTGGGCAGTACCCAGCAAAGCCATGGGCTTGGAGCAGCCAGGAGTCTTGATGACTTAACCTCCACCCCCGTGCGTCTGAAAGGCAGGTCATGGAGTCAAAGATTATCCTCAAACTGTGAGATTTCATACTGTTTGCCACTTTGAGTTTTGGATTTGCTGGGGACCTGTTATTCCTTCTTTCTCTTCTACTACTTTTTGTGATGGAATGTTTATCCTATGCCTCGCCTACCATTGCATTTTGAAAGCACATAAATTGTGTGGTTTCACAGGCTCACAGCTGAAGAGAAATACTTCAGGATGAATTGTACCTTGAATCTCACCTAAATCTCATTTAGATGAGATTTTGGACATAGACTTTAAAGTTTGTGGTGAAACAAGTTAAAACATTCGGGGCTATTGTTATGGAATAAATGTATTTTGCATGGAAAGAACATGAATTTGTGGGGCAAGAGGCAGAATGCTATGGTCTGAATATGTCCCCTAAAATTGGAAATATGTCCCCTGTGTGTTGGAAATTTAATCCCCAACGCAACAGTATTGGGAGGTGCAGTTAATGGGAGGTGTTTTGATTGGGAGGGCTCCACCTTCATGAAGGGATTAATACTGCCATAAAAAAGGGACAGAGTAGATTTTCTGTCTCTTTCCCTTCTGTCTTTTGCGTTGTGAGAACACAGCAAGGGAGCGCACACAAGATGCTGTCACCTTGATTGTAAACTTTCCAGCCTACAGAACTGTGAGAAATAAGTTTCTTTTCTTTGTAAGTTATCAAGTTTTAGGAATTCTGTTATAGCTACACAAAACAGACTAAGACCTGGTTAGCTATTTGATTCTTTCGCTACATGACATGCTCCTTGAAATCCTCTTTGTGTGATATAGTGCCTGTATATTATAAACACTCAAAAATTGCCTGTTAGGTAAATGCATCTCTCTGTTTTTTCTCTTATATCCACCTTGTCTTTCTTAAATTTGCCATATCCTACTCAGGGATGCTATACTGAAATATAGGACCATGTCAATATATACCATTATGAAAAGTATAAAGAAAATGCTTATTGCTCTTTAATGTTTAAAAATACACTTGGAACATTCTAGTGGCCAGGTTTTGTGCCATCAGTCAATGTTTTGCCACGTGAAACTGATGATCAACAAGATCGATCAGGAAAATATTGAATTTCATCTCCACTGATAAGTGAAGCATGTCCAGTGGGAGCTCTATTTAGACTTTCAACATTATGTAAGAATCTCCAAGGAGGTAGAGAGCATTAGCCATAGAAATGAGAGTCCCTAGGCAGAAATCATGGTTTTGGTGTTCTGTGACAGGAAGAACAGAAGACCACATTCCAAGGCTAGAGAGAAGAAATAGAAAAGATAAACACGGGTGGAGGAGGTCCAAGCTTTGGCCATGTGAACAGAATTATTTTTAGCATTGGAGAATAGACGTATAAGCAGTAGGAAAGGTAAAATCTCAGGAATTTGGGGGAGGTGTATCTTAATTGCATAAGCATCTGTCTGCCCACTGTTTTGTGTAGCTGTGTCATGTCATGTGCCTCAGACAGCACTTCAGAGCTACTTAGAAATAACCATAGTCACAGCTGACTCAGGAAATTGTGGGCCAAGCCTATCATTGGGAGAGGCTGGAGGGTACTAAAACACAACAGTAAAATTTTTCCTTTCTTTGGTGATTTCTGTCCACATGTTAGTGCTGACTAGAAATGCAGTCAACATTATTTCTTACTGACTTTCCTATAGAGGTTCTCTATTACCAAAGCTTAGTTAACAGGAGCTTTTCGTAGGCGTAAAATATTCCATTGTGCTTCCTCCTTCCTGTTATTCCTTTAGGATCTCCTCTTACCCACCCATGTTTACATTATAGAATAGTGATCAAGAACAAGGACCCTGAAGATAAGGCCTAATATCAAATTCCACCTATACCACATACAGATGAGTTATGTAACCATGGAAAGGTTACTCAATCTCTATGCCTCAGTTTTCTTGTTTATAAAATGAAGAACATTATAATGCCTGCATGTCAGAATTGTTGTGAAAATTAAGCTGTTAATAGTGAGTAAAATCTTAGAAGGGTACTTGCAACATAATAAGCTTTGTATGGTGTTAGCCATTATTTTACAGAGTTAAATATACTTTCCCATTCTTGAGTAATACTTTATGCATACCTCTATTACAGCTCTAATCACATTACATTCCTTGTACTTTACTTGTATATCTCCCCTCTGAGTTGGTAAGCCTTTGAGGGCATGTTATATTCTCTGTATTCTTGAGTGTATAACACTGTGCCCAATATTGACCAAGGATGAAATTTAAGTCGATAAATCAATTAATTCCCATGAAATACACCATGCAGTTTTTCTTGTTTCTTCCAAACGAAAAAAGGGCTATATTATTTAACAATTTATTTAAAATTTAGAAAACAAATGAACACAAAGTCATTCCTAAACTCCTGGGTTTGTGCCAACAAGAGCAAAGGAGTGCTTCAAAATGTGATTCTGAAGTTACATTTGCTTTATTTAAAAATCATAATATATTACAGTAATTAAACTGTTTCATGACCTCATTGAAATCCTGTAAGGCTTAATTAATGTTTATAAAGCCTTTTGCAATCCTCAGGTGAGAAGCACCAGGAAAGTGTAAGAAATCATTATTGTTATCACTGATTCCATCTTAAATAATTGCAAGCAGTTTGCCTCACCTAAATTTGCTGATTAAATTCAAGCTATGACCATGCAGAAACACAAGCAAAATTCATTTCTACAATGTAGCTCAGCTTTTCTTATTTAGAAGGTTGTAGACAAATAAAAATACAATCATCTCTTTATACCCATGGGGGATTGGTTCCAGGACACCTGCCGGATACCAAAATCTGCAAATGCTCAACACCTTATATAAAATAGAATAATATTTGCATATAACCTACAAACATCCTCCAGTACACTTTAAGTCATTATTACTTAAAAGTCACTAGATTATTTATAATACCTAATATAAGGTAAAGAGTATGTAAATGGTTGTTATACTGTATTTTTAAATTTTTATTATGTTTTATTGCTCTATTATTTTTTATTTACTTTTTAAAATATTTTAAATCTGCAGTTAGTTAAATTCATGCAGGCAGAACCCACAGATATGAAGGGGTAACAATGTATAATTTTTCAATGTAACTGTTGTTCAGAGAGGTGACACATAAAAATGATGATAAATAATGAGTAAAGGCAAAAACATGAGAGTAGGCTATTGGCCTCAACTGTACTACCTGGGAACTTGTCCTTGCAAAATATCTTCCTATGAAGTTTGGAATGAGGCAGATTCTAGGTTGGAAAACTTTCTCTATAACTTTCTTTGTTTGTAACTTTGGGAAAGTTACTTGGGGGAGCAAGGGCTACACCAGATAGGTAAAAGACTCTAACCCAGTCCTTAACATAGGACCTGGCACATAGTACGTGGTCAACATATATAAATTTCAGTATATAAGTGATTGCATAATGATGTGTATTAAACAGTTAAAATACATTATCACCAACACTTAAAAGATTAATCACCTCTATCTTTTGAAGGGCCATCATTCTATCATCCAAGATGACTTATTCCCCAAGAGCTCTGAATAACTGCATTTTGCTGTGTTATTTCCATGACTAACAATTCTGATTTTGAAGGGTACTCAATCATGAAGTCATATCAAAGGCTTTAACTAAGATGTTCTGTTTATCTATTGCTGCATGACAAACCACCTCAACATTTAGCGGTGTAAAACACCCATTTTTATTATGCTCACAATTCAGAAAGGTAGAGAAGGATGATCTCACCCCTGCTCTGTGATGACTGGAACCTCAGCCAAGATGACTCAAGGATCTCAATTTATCTGGGCCAGTTGAATGATACTCATATGTCAAGAACCTTAGTTTTGTCAAATTCATCTTCAATTTTCTCTCATTGTGTCTCCTTGGGCTGAAATGTCCAAGATGGCTTTTTAATTTAAAAGTATGTTGCCTCAACTGGGATGGCTGACACAACTGGGACTAGCAGGTCATCCCTCTCTCTGTATGTAGTATCTCCACATGACTAGCTTGAACTTCTCTAAAGAATGGTATTCTTAGGATTTCTTACATGGCAATGACTTCTCCTAGGATGAGCATTCCAAGAGGCATGGACAGAGTTGCACAGGTTCTGATGACTTAGGCGTAGAAGTCTAGAACATCACTTTTGCCACATTCTGTGGATCCAGCAAGTTACCATGGGCATCCTAGGCTCACAGGGATAAAATTAGATTCCAATTCTCAGTTGCAGGAGTAGGAAAGATTCCACATCCACTTTTTATCTTCCCCATAAGAGAAAAATCATTTATTTCTTAACTTTCTAGAAGTCAAAAAAGCATCATGAAGAAGAAGAATTCTTCTTCTTCTTTTTTTTGAGACAGAGTTTCACTCTTGTCGCCCAGGCTGGAGTGCAGTGATGTGATCTTGGCTCACTGCAACCTCCACCTCTGGGGTTCAAGCGATTCTTCTGCCTCAGCCTCCCAAGTAGCTGGAATTACAAGCACCCGCCACCATGCCCAGCTAATTTTTGTATTTTTAGTAGAGACAGGGTTTCTCCATATTGGCCAGACTTGTGTCGAACTCTTGACCTCAGGTGATCTGTCTGCCTTGGCCTCCAAAAGTGCTGGGATTACAGGTGTAGCCACCATGCCTGGCCGAAGAATTCTTCTTTATTAGCTGCCTGGTACACTTCAAAGATTTAGAGAGATAAGCTATAAATTTGGTTCTGCCACTTATTAACTGTGTGATTTTGAACACATCTCTTAATCTCTCATCTTGTCTTCTAATGTATCAAGGAGAAAAATAATGTCTTTTTTATCCATATCACTGATTTGTTGAGAAGGTGACATAATGGAAGAAAAAGGTGAAGAAAATTTAGAAATCCTACACAGCTGCTAGGTATCATGGTTAGTGAAATATAGGCAGGAAATTATAGTCACTAGGATTTGCAGGTCTAATTAGGAAGAGTTAGTTGCCTTGAGTTCCTAGACTCCTGACTGAGGCACGTAGAAATTTCATGACTAAATAATAGCTTATTCCATTTGAAGTCAAATTTCAACCTCAAAATTGAGGCATTGGTTGTACCTTGGTCTGACTCTTTGTCCAAGGCCTTTGAGTCTCCCAGCTGACTGATATCTATCTCACCTGGAAAGATGAATAAGATGAAAATTTTCCATGTACGTAATAACTAAACCATACAGCCATTTGTGACTTTTTATCAATTCTAAGTTTATTTGATTATAAATATGAACACTTGATCATTTGTTCATTTTGTGCACAGAAGACCTTTAGGCTCTAATTCTTGCTAACAATCAGCTGAGGAAGGGAAAATATATCTGAGCAACAATTTAGTAAAAACTGGGGTGTAGTTGCTCCTGTGATCCCTAACATCTACATGGCTTAAAGGTAGGGTCCTGTTGTGTGTAGTTTTCAAAAATCTGAGTCTTCCCTTCACTTTGTGCTTCTGAGTATTTTATCACCTTTTAAAAAATGTGTTTATTCTGGGATTATTTCAAGAAAGATAGAGATTTCCTTGAACAATGTTTAAACAAAACATTTAAACTTAGTAAGGTAATATGGTATAGAGACAACAGCACCAGCCTAGTATATGTCAATACTTGGGATATAAATGTTTGAGCTTCAGTTTCCTTTGAAGACAGTGAGATCAGAATATTTGAATTACTGGAATTACGAGATTCTATGATTCTTTGGTTGATTTTTTTTTCCCAAATATGTGACCATTGCTGATTCTGAAACAATGTAACTATAAACAAAGCGTAACTTAAAACCCAGACGGTGAGATGGTCTCTGGCAAATTTCTACTGTGACAGAACAACACCAGCACTGACTTGACAGAGGCTTTCCAAGTAGTTACATTCCTAGAATCACTTATGGTATCAGACAAGTGAAAAATTCTACATATTCTAAGAAGCCACCAAGGTATATGTTCTCCCAGTTTCTCCTTAGTTCATACAGCTTTTGGCATCAAAATGGTTCTTGGATCTGTCTGCCATTAAGTCTCATGTCTACCTACCAGGTTTCATCTTTCTTTACTTCTGGCAATATTTGACACTGATAACCAGATTCTCTTTAAACTTACTCATTCTTTGATTTCTGAGACAAAACTCTCTTGATTTTCTTCCTACTGCTCTAGTACATTCTTCACAATCCTCTTTATGGCTTTTTCTTCTATTGCCTAATCCTTAAAGGTTTGTGTGACACAAACCTTTCTCTATATATGCTTTTTGAATGATCTCACCCATATCCAAAGCTTTCATCATCATCAACTTGACATCTAGCCAATAAATACTTATTTACTGTCTTTCATCTTTCAGAGACTATAATCTGATATTCTGAATTTAAATCTACAGCCTGGTTCTTGATGCTGAGCTGCACACATGCATATACATCTGCATACTAAATATATTCACTTGCAAATACATGACATAGTAGAATTAGCCGTCATGGTCTATGTGAATGATACTCCCTGGAGTTGTGCAGCTCTCTGCCTTTCCTAATGTATGACTCAAAGTCAACTTGTCCAAAATTGGACTCATCTTCTATTCCCGAAATGACCATTGCTCCTCTAGTGTTTTCTAGCTCAGTGAACGAGATTCATAATTGGCAAGTTGTGAAATCACTGAGTCATCTGGATCTTCCACTTAATAAAAAGGGAGAACAACATCAACCTTAAAAGAATATTAAGGCTCCTCTAGAAGACTCAGCAAAATGATAAATGCAAAACACCCATTCTAATACTTTGTGCATATTAAGTATTCAACATTTATTACTCTCCATCCCATCAACGTCCAAGCCAGAAACAGGACCTCATCTTTGATTTTTTACAAAAGTTTTCAGCTCCTTCAGCAAGTTCAAAAACACCTCCCTCTTTTCTTTTTCTTTTTTTTTTTTTTTTTTTTTTTTTTGGAGACGGAGTCTCGCTCTGTTGCCCAGGCTCGAGTGCAGTGGTGCAATTTCAGCTCACTGCAAGCTCTGCCTCCCAGGTTCACGCCATTCTCTTGCCTCAGCCTCCTAGTAGCTGGGACTACAGGAGCCCACCACCATGCCTGGCTAATTTTTTGTATTTTTCTTAGTAGAGACGGGTTTCACTGTGTTAGCCAGGATGGTCCTGACCTTGTGATCCACCCGCCTTGGCCTCCCAAAGTACTGGGATTATAGGCGTGAGCCACCATGCCTGACCTATCTTCCTATCTTATCCTACTAACTGGTTTTCCTCATCTTAGCCATGCCCCCCTCTCTATCTATCTCTTACACTTTCTCCTCATTGAATTTTCAAGATGCTATTAAATTCTGTTGTTCTGTTTGACACTCAGCACAGGCTTTCCACAGCTAATATGGCTTGGCTGTGTCCTCACCCAAATCTTATCTTGAATTATAGCTCCCACAATCCCTGTGTGTCATGGGAAGGACCCAGTTGGGGGTAATTGAATCAAGGAGGCAGGTTTTTCTCTTGCTGTTTTCATGATAATGAATAAGTCTCACGAAATCTGATGGTTTTATAAAAGGCAGTCCCCCTGCACATATTCTCTTGCCTGCCACCATGTAAGATGTGTTTTGCTCCTCCTTCATCTTTTGCCATGATTGTGAGGCCTCCCCAGCTATGTGGAACTGTGAGTCCATTAAACCTCTTTATCTTTAAAAATTATCCAGTCTCAGGTATTTCTTCATAGCAGTATAAGAACAGACTAATACCACAGCATTTGGGGCAAAAGTCCAAACTTCTAAGCTTGGCACATAAGATACTTTATGACATGGTCTTGTTTAACATCCACCACTTTTCCCCTTATACCCTCATCCAGACAAACTCACCTCTTTCATTTCCTTTGTAATTTGCTGCTTCTGCTGCTGGAAATGTCCCTCCTTCTTTCTCTAATTTACTTCTGCTACTGTTTCAGAATTTAGCTCACGGTCATCTTTTTAAGGACATTCTTCTGGATGCTGAGATTGGATTAGGTTCCTATACTGCTTACATGTGGCAGTAGAATAAGGTCCCTGAAAGCATAAACTGTCTCTTATCCACCTTTGTAATCCCAGTGCCAAGCAAAAGGCCCAGAGTGTATATACTTATGCAAGCAATGAATGAAAGAATGGATGTACGAAAATGGTAGCATCCAAGTGAATGCTATCCAGGCAATGATCACAGCTGTTAAAATTGTATATAGAGAGAAATATTTAGGCTGCATTAGATTGGGGATAGTGGAGGTTGCAGGGAGCAGCTGAAGGCCAATCTGTGATCCTTCCTGAGATTCTGATGGATCTAAGTATGTCTATGGAATGGAGGAACTAGCAGACAGGAACCTATTTGTGTGATACACTACTGAGCCTCTATAGGGAAAGAAAATCCAAGGCAGTGTTTCTCTATCAGGGCTTCAAGAATTCTAAGAATTTTTTTAAAAAGCTTTATATTTCACTTGGATGATAACGCAAATAGCTACAATATATTGTAAGAACACACTAATTTATAGCTGGGCAATACAAGAGTTTCAGAGTCAGTGTTAGTTTTTACATAATGCAATTTTAAATACTGTCTGCTAATAAAAAGAAAAAGAAAGGAAGAAATTTGTTTGACACATAAACACCATTTAACATAAAACATAAGCCACACTACATCAAAGCTCATTGAATAAAAAAAAGAGTCCATGATATACTGAAGAGCTGAAATTGGTGGAGAAATTTAATACATGCCACTTTAAAATTAGAAAAAAATTGTGCCATAGCATATTGATGCCATATTCACATTATCGGAATTTAGTTTCAACCCAACAACATCATCCATCACAGTACACTAATGTTGTTATTTTTAGATATTTTTTCTGTTTTTATTTAATTTATGAACTTATTTTTGCTTTATATTACATAAGAGCTTTACACATACAAACATTTAAGGACAGTATAATAAAAACAACTTAGTATAATGCTGGAAACTTGAGAGATTATCTTTTTAAAAATAATTTGCACATTACTCAGAATGGAAAAAGACTTGTGTTGATGAAAAAAGGATCAGGTCATAACAAAATTGGGAGTAAAACCTTCTTTGTCAGAGTAGAAGGTCTTACCTCCTAGCCCAGCGTGTGCACAAATACCTGTATACACACTACACACAAACACACATGCACACATAAATGTTACACATACACAGACACACAACATAGCTAACTCCCACACAAGAATACACACATGCAACATACAACACAGACTTAAACATACACACTTGCACAGTAACATGCATGTGACACACATACACATATTTACATGTATCACAAACAGCCCCATGCATACAGAAAACACACACACAAAACTTCCATGAATTTATGTCTGCATTTTATTAAGAGAGGAAAAGGACAAAAAATATAAACTGAGAGCTCAGTTCTCTAGAGTTTAGTGCTACAGTTTTTAAAACAAGCCATCTTGAATTAAGCTGCTCAACTAACAACCTCAACTGTGCCCTATCCTAGCTGAATATCCTAGCTGGACATTCAAGTTCAGTTCCTCACTCTTCTGGTCATTAAATTGGGAAGGATAGTGAGCACTTAGCTCATGGAATTGTTAGAGAAGTGAATGCATTATTGCGTGATGACAACTTTAACACTACCTGGCACATAGGAAAAAAATAAATAGTGGCCTCCTTTGGTAAAAATTTAGATTTGATGGACAGAGAGTGATGCTTTGGAATCCTATGTGAGCTGCAAAATTAAAGAGGGTTTCTCCCTTCTTTTGTCAGAAAAAAATGAGAAGCCTGGGAGTTGTCCCTAATCTCTTGCAGTTTGTTACAACCCACACTTAATCAATAATCAGTCTTGTTGAATTCTTTTCCCTCTGAAACTCTCTTTGGTTGATGTGTGTCTCTTCAACTCATGTGGGCTGAGGCAAGAGGTTTATAACTGCTTTCCCCACACCTACTTTGTTTTCCCCAGTGCAACCAAGCAGGACATTTTACAAAAGCAAATTTCATCCTTATTCCCTTAACACTTAATGACTTCCCAGTGCTTTGAGGATAAAGCTCTGCACAATCCAACCCTCTCAAATTCAACATGTTCCTTGCTAGGTCAAGACACTCATCTCTGTTGCGTGCCACTCCCCTCTTAGAAAGCCTCATAAGAACAAGGACTGTCTATTTAAGTTAACCATTGTCTCTTTATCACCTACTAGAAGCCTCTCTAAATGTTGATTGGAGGGATGAACAAAACACAACACTGTTATAACACATCAGCAGATGTGCGCTCTATCTATTTTGCCTTTAAATTATCCAGTTTGGGTGCAAAAGGGTGCTGACCAACAGGAAAGACAATGATGATATAATGTCATATACCATGGGGTACTGATATGATAGGACAGTACCCCATGGTATATGACATTAGCTGGTGAAAGGTGGTAGTACACAGTGGTACCATCACTATGGTTCACCATATGTTAGGAATAATATGTTCACCATATGTTGGGAATAAGGAAACCATAAAACTGTCAGTGGTGCCTAATGAACATATTGGCTTCCAATAAAAGGAATATAGACTAGAAGTGGTATCTTTTGTTTGTTTCCTTTCTTGGCTTTTGTTTTTAATCTGTGGTTTCACAAAGATTTCTTTGTGAACACAAATGAGATTCCTCCTGGCTCTGTTTAGTAATACATAGTGATTTCTTTGTAGCAGAATGGAGGGCTGGTAAGATCCAGAAAAAAATGGTGGCTATATAGCTGTATCTCCCCTTCCCCGCCCCAACCCCTGGTGAAATAAAAGACCTGTGCTTGTCTGGTTCTCTGACATGCATGCTAATGGGAAACTCTACACACATATCACAATTGTATTCACGCCCAGCATAGTTTGCTTAGCTCAAGCCATGATAGGGAATGAGGATGGAAAATAAAGTTCTTGGTTCATTGGCTCTAGTCTCTCTTGGTTCCATGGAGACATGCTTGTCAAGGCAACGTGGTTAAGGAGGACTAGAAAAATGCATTGTTAGGTTTGAGATGCCTGATGCTTACAGATTTCCTCCTATAAGCCTTTGTTTGGTATAAGAGACACCAGTGGTCTGTCTGGTAATTGGGAGCAATATCTGAATATTCAACTAAAAAGGGTCTGTGTTCAAGTTGGGAAACCTTAGCTTACGTACATGTTTGATTCAAGCATCTGCTATACATGTACCCCTATCACATGTACCCCATCACAATACTGATATCACCTTATATCACTACAGACATATCACTACAGGTATTATCAAAAGGTAATTGCTGTTAACTATGTGTACTTTTTCAATTTATTTATATTAACTTTTCCAAATTCTTAAACTCTTATTTGTAGGATATACTCAATTCAAAGTAGTTTCAATACTCCATTCGGAAATTAACTTCATTTTCCCTCCAGCATAACCCCATCATATAAAGTAAATGACCTGACAACTAACAGTTGAATGCTCTAGTTAACTCTGATATTTCGATAATTCCTCTGTGAACTTTTTTGTAAAATGAACAATTTCTCTGTAATAAAAATGATCCTCCCCAGTTATTGTCTTATAGATATGCAGAGATGGGAAATCATTTTTAAGTGAGTAAATTGTAGATTTTCTCTAACTGAATATGTATATACTTATTAAATGAAAGTTACTGTGAACATTATATATACTCGTTCAAAATTTAACTTTTCCCTTTAACACTAAAATTACAAGAAAGAGATTTATTTCTTTTCTTTTGTCACTTCAAATTTCTGCACTGTTTGGGGATCAGCGTTCATATTATAAAGAAGATATTTTGCTTTTTTATTTGTTTAGATATTATTTATCAGATTTTTTGAAATGGGGGGATATCTTTCTTTTCTTATTATACTTTAAGTTCTAGGGTACATGTGCACAACGTGCAGGTTTGTTACATATGTGTACATGTGCCATGTTGATTTGCTGCACCCGTTAACTCATCATTTACATTAGGTATATCTCCTAATGCTCTCCCTCCCCAAACCCCACCCCATGATAGGCCCCAGCGTGTGATGTTCCCCGTCCTGTGTCCAAGTGTTCTCATTGTTCAGTTCCCACCTATGAGTGAGAACGTGCGGAGTTTGGTTTTCTGTCCTTGTGATAGTTTGCTGAGAATGATGGTTTCCAGCTTCACTCATTGTTTTTTTATGGCTGCATAGTATTCCATAGTGTATATGTGCCACATTTTCTTAATCTAGTCTATTATTGATGGACATTTGGGTTGGTTCCCAGTCTTTGCTATTGTGAATAGTGCTGCAATAAACATATGTGTGCATGTGTCTTTATAGCAGCATGATTTATAATCCTTTGGGTATATAACCAGTAATGGGATCACTGGGTCAAATGGTATTTCTAGTTCTAGATTCTTGAGGAATCGCCACACTGTCTTCCACAATGGTTGAACTAGTTTACAGTCCCACCAACAGTGTAAAAGCGTTCCTATTTCTCCACATCGTCTCCAGCACCTGTTGTTTCCTGACTTTTGAATGATTGCCATTCTAACTGGTGTGAGATGGTATCTCATTGTGGTTTTGATTTGCATTTCTCTGATGGCCAGTGATGATGAGCATTGGTGGGGGGAGGAATATCTTTCAATAGGAGAGGATGATTTCCCAGGAATCAATTTGTTATATAATCTTAGTGTTTTTTCACATACTTGGTATTTTTCAAATGCTGCAACTGTTCTACAGAAAATGCTGATCCATCCACAATCATTTCACTCACTTGCTCCTTCATTCATTCAACAAAATATTTACTGTGTAATTACTATACATGCAACATCCAATGCATTTTGACAGGTTTTTAAAGGTATGATCGACAAACAATAAAGTGCATATATTTAAAAAGTGTTCAATTTGGTAAATTTTGACATATGTTTGTGTCTCTGAAACCAATACCACAATAAAGGTAAGGGACATACTCTTTACCCCCAGAACTTTACTTGTGACATGTCATCCTACCCCAACTGCCATCACCAGTAACCACTGTCCTGTTATCTGTCCCTATAGTTTAGTTACATTTTCTAGAGTTTTATATGAATGGAATTTTTGTCTTTCTTCTTCTACTCAGCATACTTACTTTGGGGTTTGACTGCAGTGTTGTGTGTATTAATAGCATAGTAATTTTTATTGTTGAGTAGTAGTCCATTTTATGCATACACTACAATTTGTTTATTTATTCATCCATGATGGGCATTTCGGTTAATTCTGGTTTTTAACTATAATAAAGATGCTATGAATATTCAAGCACAAGTCTTTGTATGAACTTATGTTTTCACTTCTCTTGGATAAATGCCCAGCATTAGAAAATCATATAATTATTTTAAGTACAACTTTTTCAAACTGGTTGTAACATTTTGCGTTTGAAACTGTAGTGTATGGAATTACATGTGCTGTGCGTCCTCATCAACACTTGATATGGTCAGTCTTTTCCATTTTAGCCATCTAATATACGTGTAGTTACATATCATGTTTTTAATTTGAATTGACCTGATTTATGTTGTTAAATATCTTTTCAGGTGTTCACTTGCCATCCCTCTTTCCTCCACAGTGAAGTATCTATTTGAATCTCTTTTCCCTATTTGCCACTGGATTGTTTATTCTCTTATTACTGAGTCTAGACTATCTTTACAGATAGTCTAGGTATGTTCTTTACTGATATGTAATTGCCAAGAAGTTCTCCCAATCTGTGGCTTGTCTTTTCATTCTCTGAACAGTGTCCTTTAAGATTTTTAATGTTAAGTTCAGTATATGAATTTTTCCTTATGTAGATCATGCTTTTGATGTTAAAGATAGAAATTTTTGTCTAATCAAAGGTTTCAAATACGTTTTCTTAGGTTTCTCCTAAAAGCCTCGAAGTTTTAGATTTTATACTTAGGCTTATGTCTCATTTTAAATTAATTTTTGTATTTAGTGCAAAGTGGAAATTCATTTTTTGGGCACATGAATATCCTTGTCCCACACTATTTCTACAAAGGCTATAATGTTTCTCCTGAATTACCTTTGCACTTGTGTTAGAAATAGTTTTCCATATGTGTATCTAATTCTGAAATCTCTATTTTCTTTGATATATCTGTCTATCTTTATACCAATATTAAACTGTCTTAGTAACTGTACCTTTGTAATTATTCATGATATTGTCTCATTGAAAGTTGTTTTGGCTATTCTAGGTTTTTTACATTGAATAGGAATTTTGGAATTGACTCATCAATTTCTACAATAGAGTCTGCTGAGATTTTTACTGACAATATATTAAATATATTTTTCAATTTGTAGAAAATTGTTGTCTTGGCAATATTGAGTCATTGAAACCATGAACAAAGCATGTATCTCCTTTTATTGAGAGCACCTTCAATTTCTTTCCACAATATTTCATGGCTACCATTATAATTATTTTACATATTTTGATAGATTTACTTCTAAGTATTTGATATTTTTCATGCTCTTCTAAATGGCATAAATTTATTAATGTAATTTTAAAGTTATTTGTTGCTTATATATACAAATACAACTGACTGTTTATTACATACACTGCATCTGCACTTATTGCTTCTATTAACTTATTGGTAGGGTCAACATACTTTCTACATAAATGATCATGTCAACTGTGAATACAGAATTTCTGTTTTGGCTTTCCACTCTAAATGTCTCTATTTTGGTCTCTTGCATTTTTATCCTGACTGGAACCCATGGTAACATAAGTAAAAGTAGAAAGTGGACACCCTTGCTTCTTTTCTAATCTCAGAGGTAAAATATTGAGTTTTCAATATTAATTGTGATACTATCTGGAGATTTTCCTTGGATATCCTCTATCAGGTTGAAGACATTCCCCTCTATTACCGAGAATTATGTTGTTGTTTTTAACCACTGATAGATACTGGAACTTAAATGATTTTTTTTTTCAATGATCGAGATGATTATATGTTTTTTTTTTTAATTTTTAGTTTGTTAAAGGAGTGTTTTTGTTTTAAAAACACTTTCAATGTATTGTTAAATTTCATTGTCTAAGTGTTTTAAAAATACTTCATGTCAATTATTATTATATATAGGCTTGTAGTTTTTATCTCTTACAGTGTCTTTGCTTTTTGAACCAGAGTAATGCTGGCTTCATAGAATGAGTTAGGAAGCATTTCCTCATTTTTAATTTTTTGGAAGTTTGTGTAAAATTACTGTTATGTTTTCTTTATTGTTTAGTAAAATTTACTAATAGAACCATCTGGACTAGTATTTTGTTTATATGTTTAGAAATTTATATTTTAAATCAGTATAGTTCTAGTTGAGTTATCTATTTCTTCTTGATTGAGATTGGTAGTTTGTACCTTTTAAGTAATTTGTTTATTTTACTTGTTGGTGAATTTATTGGGATGACATTATTAAAATAATGCATTATTAAAATTATTATAATTATCTGTTTGATCTGTAGTAGTATCATCTTTCTTATTACTGACATAATAATTTTCTGTCTTCTTTCTTTTTCCCTGATCATTCTGTCTAGAAGTTTATTAATGTTATTAATTTTCTCAGTTTTTGGCTACATAATTTTATTTTTACGTATATTGTATTTTTATATCACAGTTAATTACTTTTTTCTCAGTTACTTTTGATGGCATATAAATTATAAGAAGAGTATCTTTTTTAATTTTTAATTTTTATTTTAACTTCTGGGGCACATGTGCAGGATGTGCAGTTTTGTTTCATAGGTAAACGTGTGCCATGGTGGTTTGCTGCACCTATCAACCTGTCACCTAGGTATTAAGCCCCATATGTATTAGCTATTTTTCCTAATGCTTTTCCGTCTCCCACCCCAACGCCCGACAGGCCCCAGTGTGTGTTGTTCCCCTCCCTGTGTCCATGTGTTCTCATTGTTCAGTTCCCACTTATAAGTGAGAACATGCGGTGTTTGGTTTTCTGTTCCTGATTATTTACCCAAGTAGCTACCGTTTCTGGGCCTCTTCATTCCTTGATATAGATCTGTATTTCTCTCTGATTCTCTCTTCTTTCTGTTTAAAGTACTTCGCTTTAACATTCTCTGTCATCAAGGCCTACTCATAATGAATTCTTTCAGCTTTTGTGTGACTGAAGAATCTCTATTCATGTTTGAAACACATTTTGTTGTATATAGAATTCTAGGTAGAATTCTAAGTTGACCGTTTTTCTTTCAATCAGTTAAAGACTGTTCTCCAGTATTATTTTCACTCACATTATTTCAACAACAAATCTGCCAGCATCCATATTTTAATTCCTCTGTGGATACTTTTAAACAGGTCAGAAAATGCAAAGCAAGATTTAGCCTGCAGTGTTTGTGTTTGATTCTATATTGTTTCAATCATCTTTTTTGGATCCTGTGATATGAAGATTTAAAACAAATCTTGACTGCAAATAAAAAATAACCACTGCTGTTTGAAGCTGGGATGGATTTAAAAAGTCATACCTGTGTATAGTGAGACACATGATTACATAGAAGTATAATGAAGTGTCACCTCCATGCCCCTTGGAACTTTATTTTTTTATTTTTTATTTTTTGAGACGGAGTCTTGCTCTGTCGCCGTAGCTGGAGTGCAGTGGCCGGATCTCAGCTCACTGCAAGCTCCGCCTCCCGGGTTTACACCATTCTCCTGCCTCAGCCTCCCGAGTAGCTGGGACTACAGGCGCCTGCCACCTCGCCCGGCTAGTTTTTTGTATTTTTAATAGAGACGGGGTTTCACCGTGTTAGGCAGGATGGTCTCGATCTCCTGACCTCGTGATCCGCCCGTCCCGGCCTCCCAAAGTGCTGGAATTACAGGCTTGAGCCACCGCGCCCGGCCCGCCCCTTGGAACTTTATACTCTGGAAAGTATAACCCTTAATTTTTAAATTAACCCTTAATTTAAAAATTAACCCTTTAAATTAATTAACCCTTAATTTTAATTAACCCTTAATTAAATTAACCCTTAATTTTAAATTAACCCTTAATTTTTTTGTTTGTTTGTTTTAGAGATGGAGTCTCACTATGTTAAACAGGCTGGTCTGGAATTCCTGGCCTTAAGTGACATGTTGCCTCAGCCTCTCAAAGTGTTGGGATTACAGGCATGAGCTACCTCACCTAGTCTTAAATAAACATTTTAAGTTTTAGATTTACAGAAAAAAAAAATCTTGAGATGGTACACAGAGTTTCCATATACTCTTCACTCAGTTCTTCTATTATTAACATCTTACATTAGTATGGTATATTTGTTACAACTATTAAACAAATATTGATACATTATTATTAACTAATGTTAATATTTTAAAAACGTATTTTCTTAAGTTTTTACTTAACATCCTTTTCTGTTTGAGAATCTCATCTAAGATATCATATTATATTGAGTTCTCATTTCTCCTTGGCGTCTCTTTGCTATTATAGCTCGTATGTATCTCTACCATTCTGTGTCCCACCCCTGGGAGATTCTAAAATCTTCTCTTTACCACTGGTTTTGAGAAATTTGATTAAATGTGTTTTGGTGTAGTTTTCTTTCAGTATTTATTTAACTTATTTGTACTTGGGATTTGTTGGGCTTCATGAATCTGTTGGTTTACAGATATCTTCAACTTTGGAAAATATTGGGTCATTAATGCTACAAATGAATTTCTGTGTCCCTTCTCTTTCTCAGGGACTCAACTGAGATGTGCATTAGGCTGCTTGATGTATTTTTTTGTTCTTTTTCTTCTGTGTACGTTCCTTTTGAATACTTTTTATTGTGATATTTTTGAATTCACTATTTTTTGTTTTGCCTATTGTTGGATCTAATTTTTCATTAATTCCTTCAGGTACATTTTTATCTCACACATTGTCATTTTCATGACTAGAGTTCAACGTGAGTCTTTTCTATATATTCTACATCTCTAGTTAACACTTTCAATCCTCCTTTAGTTTTGTGAACATATGGAGTACAGTTATAATAATTGTTTTATTATCCTTGTCTGCTAATTCTAACATCTGTGTCACATCTGTGTCAGTTTCAATTGATCGATCTTTCTCTTTATCATCGGTCATGTTTTTCTGCTCCTTTGCATGCCTTCTAATTTTGATAGGATGCCAAACATTATAAATTTTATTTTGATGGGAGATGTGGGTTTTTTTTTTTTAATATTTCTGTAATACTTTTGAGCTGTGTTTTAAGACACAATTATTTACTTGGAAACAATTTAATCCTTTCAAGTCTTTCTCTTAAGTTGTGCTAGGCAGAACCAGAGTAGCATTTTGTCTAGGAATAATTATTCTCCTCCACTGGGACAAAACTTTTCTAAGTATTCTACCCAAGTCCTGTACATTATTATTATTATTAATCTGGCTGCTAGAAATAAGTGCTATTCTTAGCCTGCGTGAGTACCAGGCACTCTTTCCTCTAATTGTCTCGGATTACTTATTTCTACAGTCTTTATTACTTGGTGTGCATTTTCTGATTTTTACTTTGCTAAATATTTGAGAGGGTTCCCTCTGCACAGATTCAGAGTGTTTTCTCTCAGAAACAGTCTTCTTGATACTCTGCCTTTAAATTCCTGCCATCTTGGTCTCCCCCAACTCTCAGCTCTGTTTCTAACTCAGTTGTCCACCGAGGCTACCTGGGTGCCCCTCTCTTTGCCATGGTATATAAACCCTCACCTTGATGTCTTTCCGACTCATTGGTCACTTTTGGATCCTCCTCATCTGTCTCATCTCTTAATTCGAAGGACCCCAGCGACCTTTTTTCTTTCCACATCCACTTCCTCGCTTCTGTCAATCAGTCTCATTTGTATGCTAAGGGTTCCCAAATTTATCTCTCTACCCTAGATATCTTGTCTATAGTACATATTTTAAATGTTCAATATATAGCGTAAATATATATCGTAAGCCTAATATATTGAGATAACATATCCCTACCTGAGGTGTGAGATAACATATCCCTACTCTTCCTTTCTCATAAACCTGCTTCTCTTGAAGACTTTCCCATCTCAGTTAATGGTAACACCATCCTTCTTAGGCTCAAAGTCATGGAGAATTCTTTGAATCAGCAGTTTCTCTTATTCCCTCTAATACTTCACCATAGCTGCTGTTTTTAATCCTCAAAATATATCCAGAAACTAACCGTTTTTTCACCACTTCCTTTGCAGATAACATCATCACTTGCCCAGATATTACCTACTTAAAGTCTCAATGTTATCTACTTACAATGTAAGGCTGCTATTTGTACCATTGTTAAACAGAAGTGTTACAAATAAATATATTTTGATAGGAAGCATGTATAGTAATGAAATCCCACAAATAAATTTTATAAGTACAGAGCAGCCAAAAGATAGATATATCTTAAGAGATTTGACAAACTTTGTTTCTACAAAGAATAGATTTGCTTCAAACATTTTGAATAAGCTTTTTATTTTAGAATAATTTTAGATTTCTAGAAAAGTTGCAAGGATAGTTCAGAGTGAAATCTTTATACCACTTACCCTGTTTCAGTTTTCCTAATATTACCACTTTACATGATCTTACCTTTGTCAAAACTAGACACCAGCATTAATGCATTATAAACTTTAAACTGCATTTGAAGTTCACCAGTTTTTACACTACTCTCTTGTTTCTGGTCCAGGATCCAATTGAGAATCCTGCATTGCATTCAGTTGTCATGTCTCTGAGTCTCCTCTGGTCTGTGACATTTTCTCAATCTTTTCTTGTTTTTCATAACTTTGACAATTTTTAAAATACTGTTGATGTATTTTGTAGGATGTTGCTCAAATGGTTTGTCTGATGTATTTCTCATGATTAGAATAGGCTTATGGGTTTTCGGAAGGACCACCACTGAGGGGAAATGCCCTCCTCATCACAGTATATCGGGGGTACATGATATCCACCTGGTATCATTGATAATATTAATCTTGATCACATATGGTAATTGCAAGTATTTTGCACTGCAAAGCTCCTATTTTTTTCCTTTCCATACTCTATTCATAGGGAATGAGTCACTAGATCCAATTCATACTCAGAAGTGACAGAGTATTTACAATCTTCTGTAAGGAAGAATTGTCTATTCTCCAAATCTATTTAATATTTGTTTATATTAGTATAGACACATTTATATTTATTTTATACTTTGGGCTATAATCAATAGCATACTATTTATTTTGTTGTTCAAATTTTTCCAGCTTTGGCCATTGGGAGATCTTTCATGTTGCATCCTAGTTCCTTTGACATAATCCCATATTTTATTTTTGATCACTTCCTTTCTAGTATCTTCCAACAATTTATTTTCAAAGAAAAAAAAAGTAATAAAAACTGAAAAATACTTAGGCTTTTGTAACACTGTGCCCTTTATGAAAGTAAAACATTTGTCATTGGTTTCAATTACTAGCTATAGCAAGATGTCTGGGGATAGCGATTTAATTGAGTTAAGATGCTCTGAATGTTGTTGTTCAGTCTAGCTCAAGGCTGGCTGGCACTTTCTGAATTTCCCAAGACCAATCTACATATTTTATAAAACTTTTAAATTCTATCAGAGACACCAATAGTATCTGCCACAAAATGAGCAAATGTATCTAAACATGCCCTCTCTTACAGTAATGTGCATGTCTATCTTTATATCTAAAATTATTATTAGTTGCACTATTCTTAGGGAAAATATGGTCCCCAAAATATTTCCGTTTTGCCAATTAGAGGTGAATGGTAACTGAGGCACATATAATAGATAAGTTATTTGTTACAAAGGATGATGGGAAATTTTAAAGTGAATCAGATGACAGAAGCACATATGGTCGATATTTTTACATTTTTTTGTTCTTTCTAGTATTGTCATAGTTCATAACATATGAATATGCTTAGGAGCTAAAGGATAAGCCATTATCCTGATACATATATTTGAATCTTTATAATATGTATTTTAATATAGAGAGGACTCCCTGAATGTGTGACTTAGAAAATACAATATAATGTCTATGATTAACTTAAAAATCAATATTTGTCACACTTACTGATATCTATTAATTTTTCATATATTTAGCAGAGTTTCCATCAAACTATACGGTTACCTATGTTAACATCACACAATATGTTCAGAATACACCTTTCTCTCATAACATTTTACTGAGCCAAATGGTTTGGTTAATATTAACATTAACCAATTCCAGATGTCAACAATTAAGTTCAATCCAACAAAACATTTAGTCAGGCACTTTCCTCTGACTGAGAATAAGAAGACTTTACATAAACATATGTACTGGATTTTTAGTCTATCTTAAGATAAAATAGTTGTGTTTAGTGACTAAACATATCATTACACAGATGCCTGATCCTCTTTTGCAGCTGTTCTTGCTGTTTTGGTTCTACTTAGTCCCTTTCCTTATCTTTCTTTTGTGTGGCACTGTATGGAGGGAAATCTGCAGATGAGGGGTTCTGGCTGATTTTGTAATGTGCCTGCAAAAAGCTAAGCTTGCATTGTAATAAGGTCAGGTTTCATTCTAAGCAAGGTCACACTCCAGGGTTGGTAGAACTCCAAGGAAAATCAAAGTGCTGACAGAAACATCTAAAAGGTGGTGATTCGGTAGGTGGCACTCTTTCCTCCACACAAATACCGACGTTGGTGGTCAGGTTCAGGCTGTCTTTCAAAGTAGGTTTATAACATGTCCTCTTTTGACCGTTAGGGATTCTATTGTAGAGAGGTTTTTTTTTTTTTTTTAGGGGGAGAAGGGTTGTTTGTAGTTTTCCTCAGAAAGCAAGGATGTTTCTTTTGATCCGTGTGTCCCAGATAAACATGAGCTCTGTATTTTTGTTTTGCTTTGCCTATAATTTCAACTTGATGAGCTAGGATAACTGTGCAGTCACATATGCTGCCGAAAACCTTTACTCTGCTTGGAAAATATTTCCTTATCTACATATGTGTTTTCTTCATTCTGATTATTTATTAAATTCTCACATAGTCCCCAGAGTTGCATGAACCTCAAAGTTAGCCTGCCCTGGAAAAACTTCAAATTTTAACGACAACCAAAAATATAAATACTGATTTCTCTGCTCTTTCTTCATGAGCCTGAAAAACAGTACTTTCGGTTTTATTAAACTGAATGTCAACCAGGGTCCAGAGGATGGATTTATTAATGAATTAGTCTTTTTTCCAAAATGTTTTTTTTTTTCAAATGTAAAAATAGAACAAGAAAATAAAGCTGTACTTTTTCACAACAAAAACTAGGATGAAGATCATATAAATGAAGATTGAGCTGTAAAGGTTAAGCATGTTTATTTCCACCTTACAAAGAACACAATGAAACTCCTTTAAAAAATATTTATGATACTTCATTTAGATTGAATATCAGTAATGGAGAAATTGAAACTGCCTCCGTGCCCCAACCACAGTGAAAGAATGTGCTAGACAATGAGTCATGATTTAATGTTAATTGAAAAAGTTATAGTTTATCCTATTTTTTTTTGTTATCACATTTTCTTTTTTTTTTTTTATTTTCTTACTTACATTAGCCTTTCAGTTGCAATGTGACTTTCCTTTTGTTAAAATGCATAAAGAATGTCAGGTGTGACTGAACTCGGGATTAACAAAAGCAAAAGGAGTGTAGGTAAATTCATTTGAAGTCCCATTAGTTCAGCCTGAAAAGGTTTCCTGGTTATGATGGTTTGACATTTATTCAGTACCCAAAGAATGTTATGCAGAAAAAAGAAAAGAAAAAGAAAATCTCCCCCGCTTTCAGGCACACATGCACACAAATACATTCACAGACACAAACACAATGTAGAATTCTATTGAGTCAAATCAACTTGATCAGCTCCAAATAGAAATAAAAGACACAATTTCCAAAGGCTGTGACAATGACATAAACCATCTACTTCCTCTAGTAATGTTGTTTGAACCCCTTGAATAGCTTCCTTTGGACCTCTGTGAATCCTCCCACCTATTAAGCTTTGACACACCAACCAGTGCCAACCATAAACCCCAGTTACAAAATTATATGATCTGCAAATCTCCCTAAACTCCTTTGGCTCCTAGTCCTAGAACAATACTGTGCTGTACGTAGTATTAATTGTTTCTGATGACAGGGATAATTTTAGAGAGGGCTTGGCTGGCTTCTCTGGTCTCCTTATTTGCACTTCTTTGTGACAAGTTCTGGAAGAAGCCAGGCATAGATGAATTCCCCGGTAAAATTAACCTCCAATCCTGGGGTCATTTGCCTTGATGGGAATCCTGCATTTCTTTTTTCTTAAACAGGTCAGAAAATGCAAAGCAAGATTTAGCCTGCAGTGTTTGTGTTTGATTCTATATTGTTTCAATCATCTTTTTTGGATCCTGTGATATGAAGATTTAAAACAAATCTTGACTGCAAATAAAAAATAACCACTGCTGTTTGAAGCTGGGATGGATTTAAAAAGTCATACCTGTGTATAGTGAGACACATGATTACACAGAAGTATAATGAAGTGTCACCTCCATGCCCCTTGGAACTTTTTTTTTTTTTTTTTTTTTTTTTTTGAGACGGAGTCTTGCTCTGTCGCCGTAGCTGGAGTGCAGTGGCCGGATCTCAGCTCACTGCAAGCTCCGCCTCCCGGGTTTACACCATTCTCCTGCCTCAGCCTCCCGAGTAGCTGGGACTACAGGCGCCCGCCACCTCGCCCGGCTAGTTTTTTGTATTTTTAATAGAGACGGGGTTTCACCGTGTTAGGCAGGATGGTCTCGATCTCCTGACCTCGTGATCCGCCCGTCCCGGCCTCCCAAAGTGCTGGAATTACAGGCTTGAGCCACCGCGCCCGGCCCGCCCCTTGGAACTTTATACTCTGGAAAGTTTTCACCTATGGGTCATGCTTTTGTATATTCTCTTCTTTCTTATCAGATTATCGTCCCTTAAAGAAACTTCCCTAATCTGCTTTGTCTACTAGCAAACTTTAAAAATTCAGTGCAGACATAAACTCACTGGAGATATTTTAGTTTACTTCCTACCAATGCAAACTGAGTTCATCTCTCTTTTCCCTACTCAGTGACTGAACTTCATTAATTGAGCCTCTAGGGCCAATTAATTGACCCCTCTAGGGCCCTTCTAGTTGCACACTTCTAGGGACTGATGATTCTATATGTATGGTGCCTTCGATATTTTACAAAGAAGCAGACCTTGCCTAGAAGCTACCACAATGCTTGCCACATAAAACCTATCCAGTAGATATTGATTGAACTGAAGTTGTCTAATGTAAAATAAGGAATTGAAACCATGAAAATGCTAGAGTTGAAAAGAACTTCAGATGTCCTTTAGCTTATTTGTTCACTTAATTCATTTAGTTCAGGCGTCATTTATCCCTTTAATTTATAGAAGAAGTTTATAGAAGAGTAAAATACACCTAAAGCCATTAATTGACCAATTTATTTTGTACTGCTAAGTAGCAGCAGATTGACTTGGATTAGAACCTAGTTTTTGTGTATCCATCCTTTCCACAGCAGCAAGCTGCCTCCCAAATCACTGAACTGGAAAGCTACTCTACCAATAGGAAAATACCGACTTTATAAAATCCTGACCTTGGAAAGTATCCCTATGGAGAGACTCGCATTTCCTTCCAGTGTGTTGGATGACTATGACTCTAACTAAATTGAGCAATCTCTTTATCCATTTTGGTTCCCAGGTTAAATAGCACTTTGCACTCCTTTCCTTGTAAAATCACAGAGTTCTCTACAGGTACTAATTAGGCCTCATGACACTCCCCTGTGGAAATGATCTTATTATCATGACTCAGATGGTACTAAAGATATTTAAGGTGTTTAATCTAAAGTGAAGAAAAGGCACTAAGTAGTCCAACCCCAAGCTCCAGGTACTTAATGAAAGCACTCCAATGCCAAGAAGCTCGACAGCATGGCCTGAGGCAAGCTGAGGAAGAGGAAAAGGCTTGTCTATGGACGTGTCTTCAGAGAGACCATCCCACTCAACAGTCTACACCTGCTTCCTTTCCACCCCATTTTCACTTGGGCTTCTTTAGACATTTTTTCCCAGCGTTCTTTTTACCCCTTTGATTTCCAATCTAAGACCTCATGCCTGACTCATAATTGGCTGCTGAAGAGCACAGACTGCAATGCTTTATGCATGTGTCTATTCTTTGGACAACTATTTTGGTTTGCCTTTAATTCTACAGTTCAGGGTAGAAATACATATGCTATGCCTTTTATTTATCTAAACCACCTCTGACCTACTCCCACCACCTATCCTGCCTTGCTGCCACAGAATTTATTGAGTCATTTACAAGTTTTTCTTTGCCACCCAGTGCACAGCAAAGTGCAAAGTTTCTGTTGTGGGAAGGGCTCCTCGTGCAATTATGAGCATTTATAGAGAACCCACAACTTTGGACAACCCTGGTTTTTGCTAAAATGGTCACTGGTTTAATTCTCCTTAGTCTCTTGAGCGTAGGGGATATGTTGGCTTCTTAGGTACCCTTGGGTATGGTCTTACTTGCTAAGGTAGGGAAAGGAAAGCCGTAGTCCAGCTAAGGTCTCCTAGTCTCAGAGGTCATTTAGCCTCAGTGTGATGTTAGAAGGGACTCTGGGAGGGTCTCATGACTTGGAAAATCTGTGCTTTTTACAGGCTTTTGGGAAGCTCCCCTCACCTCCTTCTAGAGTCCAATTGCCTCTGTCTTCTCATCCCAAGTCTTTCTTTTTTTTCTCTAAGGACACCCTGAATAACCCCTTCTGAATGGGCTTCAGAAACCAAATTCTGTCCTTCCCTTCCTTTAGGAAGACATGAAAAATTAGATCATTGGTAATTTTCACTTATCCATTCCTTCCCTCCCTCCCTCCCTCCCTTCCTTCCTTCCTTCCTTCTTTCCTTCCTTCCTTCCTTCCTTCCCCGTGTTCCTTCCTGCTTGTCTGCCTGCCTGGGTCTTCCTGCCTTCCTTCCTTCTCTATAAGTGTACCTACTTTTTAACTCCTTCATATACCTTAATAAACATAGTACCAAACCCAGCTTCCATACTACCTTCATGCAATGCTGTTTCTCATTTCTTTAATTACTGCCATTTGCCTAAGCTTGCCTTTCCTATCATTTGATCAGCCAACTCCTATTATTCCAACAAGATCAGACTAGGCATCACTTCATTCAATCATTTAGTAAGTATTTAATAATGATTCAATAATTCCAAACTCTAGAGACATTTTAGTAAAAAAGCAAAAAGGAATGGTTTTTAAAAATTTTAATTGACAAATAATTATATGTATTTATGGGGTACAGTGTGATGTTTTGTCATATATATACCTTGCAGAAAGATTAAATCAAGCTAATTAACATATCTATCACCTCACCTACATATATATATTTTTATTTTTATTATTATTATTTTTTTTTTGAGACAGAGTCTCGCTCTGTGGCCCAGGGTGGAGTGCAGTGGCCGGAGCTCAGCTCACCGCAAGCTCCGTCTCCCGGGTTTACGCCATTCTCCTGCCTCAGCCTCCCAAGTAGCTGGGACTACAGGCACCCGCCACCTCGCCCGGCTAGTTTTTTGTATGTTTTAGTAGAGACAGGGTTTCGCCGTGTTAGCCAGGATGGTCTCGATCTCCTGACCTCGTGATCCGCCTGCCTCGCCCTCCCAGAGCGCTGGGATTACAGGCTTGAGCCACCGTGCCCGGCCCATATATATATATTTTTAAATCTATTCTTAGTACTTTTGAAATATATATTATTATTAATTACTGTCACCATTATGTAACAATAGATCATTAAAAGTTATTTCTCTGGTCTAACTGCAACTTTGTAACCTTTGACCACCACTCCTTTTCCCAACCCATTCCCACCCCCACCCCTAGCCTCAGCCTCTGGTAACCACCATCCTGCTGTCTGCCTTTCTGAGTTCAACTTTTTGAGATTGCACATTTAAGTAAGAGCGTATGGTATTTATCTTTCTGTGCCTAACTTATTTCACTTAGTATTGTCCATCAACAGATGCATGGGTTTTTAAAATGTGGCAGATGTACACAGTGGAATACTATACAGCCTTTAAAAAGAAGAAAAATGCTTGTATGATGCTACCTTTCTTGTGAAGCATACTCTGCCATTTCTCAGCATTCATATATACCTTCTATTTTAGCAATAATGCCAGACCAAGGTATATTATTGCACTATTAGGTTCTATTTTAATTATTGGTTTTCACATCTGTATTTCCTATAACTCTGAAAATTCTTGAGACTACTATTTGTATCATGGTGTTTTTATCTCTCCCTTCATTTCATAGTGTCGAGTCTGGCATACATTAGGTGACTATAAAATGTTTTTGAAACAGATGTTGGCATGGATGTGGAAAAAGAGAATTTTTTACACTGTTGGTGGGAATGTAGATTAGTACAACCTCTACAGAAAAACAGCATGGAGATTTCTCAAAAAACCTAAATATTGATCTACCATCAACCGAGAAATTTCATTACTGAGCATCTACCCAAAGGAACATTAAAAAATTATGAAAAGAAAGACACATGTACTCATTTATTTATTACAGCACTATTAACAATAGCAAAGTCATGGAATCAACCTAAGTGTCCATCAATGGATGACTGAATAAAGAAAATGTGGTGTATATATACACCATGGAATACTATCAGCCATAAAAAAGAATGAAATTATGTCCCTTTCAGCAACATGGATGGAGCTGGAGGCCATTAACCAACGAAATAACTCAGAAACAGAAAATCAAATACCACATGTTCTCACTTATAAGTGGGAGCTAAAAAAAAAATGGACATCCAAGGATATAAAGACAGAAATAGTAAACATTGGAGACTTCAAAAGGAGAGAGATTTGGAGGGGGACATTGGGTAAAATGTTCACTATTTGGGTGCTTGGTATATTAGAAGCCCAAACTTCACCATTGCACAGTATATACGTAAAACAAACTTGAATATGTATCCCGTGAATCTAAAATTTAAAAAATAAAATAAAATCAGCAAATGTTACCCCCCCCACAAAAAATCCCAAATCTGCCCATCATAATACGCAACAAACTCAATTTCATTATTATCTGAAACAATAAAACAGTTTCATACAAAAGCAATAATATTTATTAATATAAACAGAAAAGAAATGCTAGTTGAATTTTGATGATCTCAAATCTCTTGAGTGCCCACTCTACAAACGTATTGTAATAATCCTTTTAGCAATTATAACAATAAGATCAATAAGATAGGATTTGATACTCTCTCAAAAAAAAAAAAAAAAAAAAAAAAAAACCCTAGCAAAGGAAATAGTGAGTTGCTGTTTAATGAATATAGAATTTCGGTTTTGCAAGATGAAAAAGTTCTGGATACTAATTGTATATCAGTATGAACGCATTTAACATTACCAAACTGAACTTTTAAAAATGAATAAGATGGTAAATTTATGCTATGTGTACTTAATCACAATTTTTAGGAAAAAATCTACTAGAAATATGTTTTGTTTAGATTTGATAGTAATATTAAATAAAAAGTGAAAATTCTCCTAAGAGACACACTAATCTAACTTCAATTTAAAAAATGGCAAAGAAGACAAGAAAAGTCTGTCTCTTTTTGCTTCAGAGAACGTGCCAACCCCATGCAGAAAGAGTTGAATTTCTTTTGTGGAAAAATCATTGGAATTTTTCCCAAAAAGTAACAGAATTTGTGGGGAAAGGAAAACAAGCTAATATTGTTTGACTTTGAGTTAGCTAAAATCTGGAAGGACTTCCTAGGTGAATTTGTCTGGCAGATAGAGAGAAGGTTAGGACACAGGTCTGATGAAAGATGGCGACTGAAAATTAACTCCCAACAAGGCTGAGGATCCAATGACAGTGTAATATGTCTAAGAGGAAAGAGGGCAGGAAAAGGAAAATAGAGAAAGCTGAGGACTAGCCTAGGGACAAAACTAAGAACATAAGAAGAAAATAAAATGTATTCAGGAGATGAAAAGGTAAGAAAAGATGCAAATCAGCTGGGCGTGGTGGTTCACACCTGTAATCCCAGCATTTTGGGAGGTTGAGCTGGGAGAATCACCTGAAATCAGGAGTTTGATACCAGCCTCGCCAGTATGGTGAAACCCCATCTCTACTAAAAATCCAAAAATTAGCCAGGCATGGTGGTGCATGCCTGTAGTCCCAGCTACTCGGGAGGCTGAGGCAGAAGAATCACTTGAACCTGGGAGGCAGATGCCTCCCAGGCATGCACCTGGGCCAAGATCGTGCCACTGCTCTTTAGCCTGGGTGACAGAGCAAGACTCCATCTCAAAAAAACAAACAAACAAACAAACAAACAAAACCAAAGAGATGCAAATATACTGACAATATTTTTCAGCCTCCTAATAATTAACACTAATCTTCGTGGACATTTTATAGTTTTAAAGGTAACATTATGATATGTAGTTTTAAATTATCTAATAATAAGAACTAGCATTTATATGATGCATTACAATTTACAATATTGGTCCTGAGAACATTCCTATGAGGAAAGAATCTATTCTTTTCATTTTTCAAAGTAAAATAAAATGAAATGGAAAAGTAAATGGAAAAACACAAATTCCCATTCTCTCTCCTTCCATTTATTTATTTATTTGTTTGTTTACTTATTTATTTTGTAGCTCTGGACACCTTAGAAACACTGATAGCTTATTCTGGTAGTTATGTGAAGAAAAGTAGCCTCAATGATCAGAAAAAGACATTGTAATTTATTAGGTTGGTGCAAAAGTAATTGCAGTTTATGCCATTTTTATTTTTAAGTAATGGGAAATCTGCAATTACTTTTGCACCAACCTAGTATAACTGACAAAAATTGCATATACTTATTGATATTTTGTTAATCTACATTGTAGAATAACTGAGTCAAGCTAAGCAGCATATTCAACACCTCATATGGTTCCTTTGTGTGTGTGTGGTGACGACATTTAAAATCTACTGTCTTAGCAATTTTCAAATATATAATCCACTGCTGTTACTGATAGCATATTGTGCAATAGTTCTCCTTAATCTATTCCTCCAGAAGTTGTTTATTCTTTGACTTTCTCCCTAATTTCCACTCCCAGATCCTATTTACACTGTTTTTTTACTATTTTCCACATGTAAGTGAGATCATGTCATATTTGTTTTTCTGTGCCTGCTTCTTTCATTTACCATAATATCTTTGAGGTTCATCTATGTTGTTGCAAATAATAGGATTTCCTTCTTAAGACTCAATAGTATTCCATTGTTTATATGTACCACATTTGCTTCATCCACTCATCTATTGATGGACACTGTATTAGTCAGGGTTCTCTAGAAGTACAGTACTAAATGGAATATATATGTGAAGGGGAGCTTATTAAGTATTGACTCACATGATCACAGGGTCCCACAATAGGCCATCTGCAGGCTGAGAAGAAGCAAAGCCCGCCTGAGTTCCAAAACTGAAGAACTTGGAGTCCAGTGTTCGAGGGCAGGCAGCATCCAGCACGGGAGAAAGATGTAGGCTTGGGAGGCTAGGCCAGTCTCCTTTTTCATATTTTCTGCCTGTTTATATTCTAGCCACACTAACAGCTGATTAGATTGTGCCCACCCAGATTATGCATAGGTCTGCCTATCCCAGCCCACTGACTCAAATATTAACCTTTTTTAGCAACACCCTCACAGACACACCGAGGATCAATATTTTGTATCCTTCAATCCAATCAAGTTGACACTCAGTATTAACCATCATAAGTCCACCTCTTGTCAACTGGAATCCATACACATCTGAGATCATACATAATCTTCAACTAAAGACAATAATAATATCATAATTACACCTAACATAATACAACTATCATTTGTACAACCAGAAATGCACCAATCCCCAACCCAAATACTATTATATACTGTTAACAATACTTCAAATGCTGATGTGAAGTCAATAAATCTTATATCACATGATAAGAAAGGAAATAAAACGAAGGTATTTTCTTAGTACAAGTGTATAATGCACAAACATGTTTTTAACAATTACAGTGACATGACAATTACATGTCATGACAATTACATGTCATGACAATTACAGTCCTCATTTCTACAGCTGGTCAGGTGGTCATAGCTGGTATTGATGACTACCTTCTTCCACTACCTATTCTGTATTCCTTTTGCCTTCAGCAAGCACCTCAGCAGGTTGTGGTCTTTTTCTTGGTAGAGTGACCCAAACCTTCATTCCTGAAGGGTCTGGGTCATTTGTAGTCCTGGTTGGATTCGGCTATTGTAGTTTCTCATTGACCTTAATCACAAGGCGTGGTAATACTAAGAAATGCCCTAATGGATCTCCTGTATTCCATGCACACTCTTCCTTACTTCCGTTGTGGAGTTCTAGACTGATTTCATCTGGATAGTCTGGGTCAGTCACCCCAACCAACACTGTAACTCCCTTTTTAGCCTGTTGACTTAAATGTAGGAAGAGCCCAAAGTATCCAGATGGCAATCTTAACTTCCAGTTTAATGGAATCGTTGCTTCTCATGGTGGCAGTATTCCTCCCTCTGGAACTAAGGCCTCCAGACTTAGTCTCAGGAACAGGAAGCAAAAATTTTGCTAGTGAATCTCTAGGGGTGATGGTAAGTGGTGCCACTTCCACTTCTACCCCTTGATTCCTGGACCCATGAATCCTGGCTGTGGGAGAAACAGTACCATATTGGATGCTGATTCAGAGCATACAAGGCCTTCTGGACAACTTTGCCCCAGCCCTGCAAAGTATTGTCACCTAGCTGCCATTGTAATTGTGACTTCAAAAGGTCATTCCACTGTTCTATCAATCCAGCTGCTTCAAGATAATGGGGAACATGGTAAGACCATTGAATTCTGTGAACATGAGCCCACTGTCACACTTCTTTAGCTGTAAAGTGAGTGCCTTGGTCAGAGGAAATGCTGTGTGGGATACCAGGACGGTGAATAAGGCATTCTGTGAATCCACGGAATGATGGTTTTGGCAGAAGCATTGCCTGCAGGATAGGCAAACTCATATCTGGAGTAAGTGTCTATTCCAGTGAGGAAAAACCTCTGCCCTTTCCATGATGGAAGAGGTTCAATATAATCAAGCTGCCACCAGGTCGCTGGCTGATCATCCTGAGAAATGGTGCCATATCAAGGGCTAAGTGTTGGTCTCTGCTGTTGGCAAATTGGGCACTCAGCAGTGGCTGCAGTCAGGTCAGCCTTGATGAGTGGAAGTCCATGTTGCTGAGCACATGCATAACCTCCATCCCTGCCACCATGGTCACTTTGCTTATGGGCCCATTGGGCGATAACAGGGGTGGCTAGGGAAAGAGGCTTAGTGGTATCCATAGAACGGGTCATCCTATCCACTTGATTATGAAACTCCTTCTCTCCTGAGGTCACCTGTTGGCAAGCACTGTGAAGATATAGGATACAAATATCTTCACAGTTTTTGTCCACTCAGAGAGGTCCATTAACAAACCTCTTCCCCAGATATCTTTGTCACCAATTTTCCAATCGTGCTTCTTCCAAGTCCCTGACCATCCAGCCAAACCATTGGCTACAGCCCATGAATCAGTATATAATCGCACATCTGGCCACTTCTCCTTCCATGCAAAATGCACAGCCAGTTGCACTGCTCAAAGTTCTGTCCACTGAGAAGATTCTCCTTCACAGCTGTCCTTCAGGGATGTCCTAGGAAGGGGCTGTAGTGCTGCAGCTGTCCACTTTTGGCTGGTGCCTGCATATTGTGCAGAATCATGTATGAACTAGGCCCTAGTCTTCTCTTCCTCTGTCAACTGATCATAGGGAACTCCTCATGAGGCCTTCAGTGTTGGCTGGGGGAGAGGAGGCAGGGTGGCAGGAGTGGATACTATGGGCATTGGAGCCACTTCCTCATGTAACTTACTTGTGCCTTCAGGACCTACTTGAGCCCAGTCATGTATATATCACTTCCATTTGATGATTGAATGCTTCTGTGTATGACCCACTTTATGGCTAGATGGGTCAGGAAGCACCAAGTTCATAATAGGCAGTTCAGGTTGCATGGTGGCTTGATGACCCACAGTCAAACGTTCAGTTTCTACCAAAGCCCAGTAACAGGCCAAGAACTTTCTCTCAAAAGGAGAGTAGTTATCTGCAGAAGATAGCAGGGCCTTGCTCCAAAATTGTAAAGGCCTCCACCGTGATTCACCTATGGGGGCCTGCCAAAGGCTCCAAACAGCATCCCTATCTGCCACCGACACCCCATATGCTGGGTCCTATAGCCCAAGTGGCAGAGCAGCTTGCACAGCAGCCTGAACCTGTTGCAGAGCCTTCTCCTGTTCTGGACCCCACTCAAAACTAGCAGCCTTTTGGGTCACTTGATAAACGGGCCAGAGAAACACACCCAAATGAGGAACACACCCAAATGAGGAATGTGTTGCCTCTAAAGTCCAAATAGGCCCACTAGGTGTTGTGCCCCTTTCCTGGTTGTAGGAGGGGCCAAATGCAGCAACTTATCCTTCACCTTAGAAGGAATGTCTCGACAAGCCCCACACCACTGGACCCCTAGAATTTTTACTGAGGTAGAAGGTCCCTGAATTTGAGTCAGATTTATTTCCCATCCTCTGGCATGCAAATGTCTCTTCAATAAGTCCAGTGTGTTTGCTATTTCTTGCTCACTGGATCCAGTCAGCATAATGTCATCAATGCAGTTGACCAGCGTGATATCTTGCAGAAATGAAAAGTGATCAAGGTCTCTGTGAATAAGATTATGACACAAAGCCACAAAGCCAGAGAGTTCATATATGCCTGAGGTAGGACAGAAAAGGTATATTGCTGACACAGCCGGTTGAAGAGAAATTGCTTCTAGTGGGCCTTATGAACAGAAATGGAGAAAAAGGCATTTGCCAAGTCAATGGGTGCAGACCAGGTACCAGGAGATGTGTTAATTTGCCCAAGCAATGAAACCACATCTGATACGGCAGCTGCAATTAGAGTCACCACTTGGTTAAGCTTGCGATAATTCACTGTCATTCTCCAAGATCCACCTGTCTTCTGCAGAGGTCAGTGGGAGAGTTGAATGGGTATGTGGTGGGAATCACCAACCCTGTATCTTTCAAGTCCTTGGTGGTAGCACTAATCTTCACAATTCCTCTAGAGATGCAATACTGTTTTTGATTTACTATTTTTCCAGGTAGAGACAGCTCTAATGGCTTCCATTTGGCCTTTCCCACCATAATAGCCCTCACCCTACCAGTCAGGAAGCCAATATGGGGATACCGTCAGCTGCTAAGTATGTCTATGCCAATGATGCCCTCTGACACTGGGGAAATGACCTGGACTTGTCCAGGTACACACTGGAGTCACTGTAAGTTGGGTCTTCTGTGTTCCTCTCAGAATTTTAGGATTTGTGTTTCTATCTCTGTGAAGATTGTCACTGAAATTTTGATAGGGATTGCATTGAATCTGTAGATCTCTTTGGGTTGTGTGGACATTTTAACAGTATTTATTGGTTCAATCTATGACTACTGAATGTATTTCCATTTATTTAGCTTTATAAAATATTGATAAAAAATTGAAGAGTTTGCAGTGTACAGATCTTTTACCTCTTTAGATTTATTCCAAAATATTTTATTTTTCTCAATGCTATCTTAAATATGATTTTTTCAAAATTTCCTTTTTGGATGGTTTTTTATTAGTGTATAGAAATACTATGATTTTTATGTTGAATTTGTCTTCTGTAATTTTACTAAATTTGTTTATTCTATCAGTGTTTTGGTGGAGTTTTGAGGGTTTCCTCTGTATAAAATCATGTCATCTTTTGTAAAGAGTGACAGTTTAACTTCTTCCTTTCAAATTTAGATGATTTTTATTTCTTTTTCTTGTCTAACTGCTCTAGCTAGGATTTCCAGTACTATGTTGAATAAAAACGATAAGAGTGGGTATCTTTGTCTTGTCTTGTTCTTAAAGGAAAAGCTTTCAACTTTTCATCATTGAGTATGATGTTTGTTATAGACTTTTTATTTATGACTTTTATTGTGTTGAGGTACATTTTTTCTTTACCTAATTTGGAGAGAGTTTTTTTTTTTTTTTTAACTCCCATTCTCATTTTAAACACCATTTAGTAACATCTTATTTTCAATACCAATTCCAAATTTTTCCCTACATGTCTTTTTCTTATAAAGTATTAAATCCATGAGAAAGGTAGGATGGCTGACTTTACGATTATTGACGACACTGCAGAGATCATTGAAGAGCAGAGATCTCTGCCAGCCCTCAAGGAGTGTATGTGTGCTATCAAAATGAAGGTAGAAAAGGTAGTCTGCTCTGGTAAGCATTTTGATAGTGAAACAAAGCAGAGTTAGGCTGTTTTCTTCAAAAGTATAGCGTTAGATAAGATATTTTTCTAACATAAAAGAGACCTGAGAATGTATATGCAGAGAAGTATACTGTGTATACAAAAATAAGGAAAAATATAAGAAGAAAATGGAAGAGTAGATGCAGAAGGTCTCAGGGAAGACAAGAAGAAATGTAAACAGGAGATTGTAGGATTTCCCTGAAAACGGCGGAGGACTACTCTATTAGTTCGTTCTTATATTGCTATGAAGAAATACCTGAGGCTGGGTAATTTATAATGGAAAGAGGTTTAATTGACTCACAGATCCACATGGTTGGGGAGGCTTCAGTAAACTTACAATAATGGCGGAAGGCAAAGAAGAAGCAGGCACCTTCTTCACAGGTTGGCACAATGGAGTAAGTGCAAGCAGGGGAAATGCCAGACGGTTATAAAATGACCAGATCTCCTGAAATTCACTCACTGTCATGAGAACAGCATAGGGAAACCACCCCCATGATCTGATTACCTCTATGGGGATCATGGGGATTACAATTGTGAGGTGAGATTTGAGTGGGGATGCAGAGCCACACCATATCAGCCACCTTCTCCCAGACACAGGAGGGAAGTTCAAAGTCTACCTAAAGATAACAAAAAACACAGGGTGGATAAGGCAGGGTTGTTAACCAAAAAAAATTTGAGAGTGAGAGAGGAAAAAAAATTATGCTGGATTACAAGAAAGTTTAAAAGAGAATCTTTTGCAAATGTTACAAGGAACCAGCAAGTGATAAATAAAATAAACTTTAAAAATAGTCTTGAAATAGTGAAGAATTAATTCTGGTTTGTTGTTGTTGTTTGTTTGTTTGTTTTTTGTTTTATTTTGTTTGTTTGTTTTGAGACTGAGTCTCACTCTGTCGCCCAGGCTGGAGTGCAGTGGCACGATCTCAGCTCACTGCAACCTCCGCCTCCCAGGTTCAAGTGATTCTCCTGTCTCAGCCTCCTGAGTAGCTGGGATTACAGGTGCCCACCTCCATGCCTGGCTAATGTTTGTATTTTTAGTAGAGACAGGGTTTCTCCATGTTGGCCAGACTGGTCTTGAACTCCTGACCTCTGGCCTCGGCCTCCCAAAGTGCTGGGAATTAATTCTTAATGAATTCATTATTCCCAAATCTTGGTTTCTAAGCATCATTTTCCTCTAAAAGAAATGAGAGAAATAAATGATTCCAGAGATGGGCATAATGAATATAAGAGAAACTGGAATATCTTGCTGTGCCCGAAAATAAAAAGTGCTGAGAAAATAAATAATAAGGACAAGCAAAAAGTACAAAAAGGCCAGAGTGAAGTGGTTCCCAGAGGATAAATCTGAGACAATTTGAGCTTCATAGTAAATAATGACACTAATGAGTTATAATCCATTGAATAAAATAATAATCCTGAGCCCATACTGGTAATAAGTGAAAAAAAATAAACATTTAGGGAGAAAACACAGCACGATGTCATCTAATGTAGAAGAAATGATTCAGTTAGCAAAATAACCATTGTGCAATCACCATAATAATAATTGAATCAGGCAAGAATCAACAATGGACACTAAAACTGGTCTATAAAAATTTCATGAGGAAAATAATATTTTGAAGTATCTCCTTACAAATTATTTATTAATTAACATGGGAAAATATTAACTAAGTGGAAAAATGTGACAATCATCACTTTAACCAAGCAATCAAAATCAAAATTACTAAAAATGGGACCAACCAGTTGACATAATGTGCCTCTTGATATGCTGTACTGAGAAGAACATAAAATTACATTTATGGCATCCCTGCCTAAAAATGTGTACTTAAATCTAATCATTAGAAAACGTTAGACATACCGAACTGAGGACTATTCTACAGCATAATTGGTCTGTATTCTTTAAAATTGTTAGTGAAGGACAAAGACAGGCTAACAAATGATTCTAGATTAAAGGAAACTATAGAGACACACCCAAAAAATTAAATGTGTGATCTTGCATTTCATCAATCACGAAAAATAAAATCTACAAAGAATACATTAGAAAAATTTAAATATTGACTATAAATAATGTTTATTAGTATTAAATTTCGTGACTTTTATAATTTTACTATGATTACCTAGGCTGATGCCTTTGTTCTTAGAAAATGTATGTAATGATAAAACCTTTAGGTGTAGAGGCTTTATGTCTATAATCTCAGTGTTAATTCCAATTTCTTTTTTTATTCTAATTTTTATTTTTGCTCTTATGTGATTCAGAAAAAAATTATGCTTATGTAGAAAAAAGAAAATTATAAGGCAAATGTAGCAAAATGTTGATTTGTGAATCAGATTGATAGATATATGAGAGTTCTTAATATTATTTCTGAAATTTTCCTGAAAGTATGAAGTTATTTCAAAATAAAAAGTAAAAACAGTAAGATTTACAACCCAGCAAGCAATAAATTGGCACCTGCTAGACACCAGGCCTAGGCCAAATGCTGGCCATACAGAACTATAAACTACAAATTCCTGGTCTCAGATAGTTCCGAGTTTATAGAAGGAAATAGAGAAACCAGCACTCAGGACTCTGTGAAATCACCGCTAGCACTAGAAGAGGAATGAAATAGCTTATAAACATCCCTTAAGCTGAAAAGTGAGGTCAAAAGGTAGGTTGGTGAATTTTATTTCTCTCCTCAAGATGTTCAAAGGGCTTCCTCTTGCCTACTAGAACAAAACAAAACTTCAAATATGTTAGCCCAATGGGTTTTCTCTCAGTTTTGCTAAGCCCAGTTGACCGTTACTGGCTACTTGGAGGTTGTTTTAAGAAATGTTCTGAGGCCATGACGTGCACTGAGGTGCAGGCACACATCTGCCACAGCACTAGGGATTTGGGGTTACTGCCCCTATTAGTCTCCTAGGACTGCTCTAGCAAGTACCAAAAATTATGTAGACGAACAGCAAAAATGCATTGTCTCACAGCTCTGGAGGTCTGAGGTGTCAGCTGGCTGGCTCCTTGTTAGGGCTATGAGACAGAAATGGCTCCATGCATCGCCCCTAGTTTCTGTGGGAGTTGCTGCCAATCTTTGCTCTACCTGGGCTTGTTGATGCATCACCTCAATCTCTGCCTTTGTGTTCACATAACATTACCGGTGTATGTCTCTCTATCCAATTTTCCCACTTCATAAGGACTCAGTCATGTTGGACTAGGGCTCACTCTAAAAACCCCATCTCAGACCATCTGCAAAGACCCTATTTCCAAATAAAGTGACTTTCACAGGTACTGAGACTTAGGATTTTAACATCTTTTGGATGGACACAATTCAACTGATAAGACTGCTTCTCTGCGATATTCACAGCTTTCAAAGACTTTGTTCCCAAACTATGTTTCCAATCTTATTTCATACTCCTTTTTACAAAATCACCTGTTCCAGATAAACTACTGTAAGTCTCCTTGAAATATTTTCTTCCTAGATCTGATCATGGCTAGCACATTCCCCTCCTTCCATTCACAGTTTGTAACACTCTGAGTTACTCTTTAACACTTCATATTGCTGGATTTCCTTCGTGGAGTTTATACTTTGATTGTTTTTAAATATATTTACTTTTTTGTTATCTACCTCTTGCTGCTAGACTGTAAGTTTCTTGAAAGCAAGGGTGCTGTCTGTTAGGGCAACTACCATAGCCTCAGGGTCAAGCTCAGCTTCTGGCATATAGTAGATGCTCAGCATTTTGGCAAGTGCAATAAGTACAAGAACCATTGAAGTTTTCGTTCTGTGCTTTCTTATTTTGACCAGATTCTGGTTCACTGGCCCAAAGTAGGCTTTCTAGGTTTTGGATAAGTATATACGTTGGAGCAACCAAAATGAAAATAACAAGAGATGACCAACACTAGGATATTATTACTTGAAGGCAAACTAAATGAGCATCTTTTCATGGCTACAAATAGCAAAAAGGAGAAAAACTCAGCTGGAAGTAAAATGGGAAATGTACAAACACTGAAACATAGGAAAACAAGAAAACCAACAAAATCTGTAACATGGAAAATTGCTTAAAAGCATTCATAAAGGCTTATGAATCTACCTTGTTGTATACCCAAATGGTCAACATTGGAAAAAAAAACACAGATAAATTTGGATCTGAACAAGAAAACCAACAAACAGATCATTTTGGATCTGTTTGTTGTTGCTGTTGCTCAACTTGCTTTTGTACAAATTGCTTTGGTTCTAAGTACATTCAGCCTCAGTGCTTTTGTGTGTTTATTTTCTTGCTAATAAACAAGGGCATGCAAAGGCCACTTATTAAATCATTTAATGTTAGTGACTATTACTATTATTATTACTGCTCTTTACCTTATATCTAATTGGAAGGTGGAAAAGGAAATGGATGCTCAAAAGTCTTAAGTGCCTAATTCAAGGTTAGAGAGTCCAGAGAGCTACTTCTTTCCCTGGTCCACAATGTCTTTTTAGATTTTATTTGTTCAGTCATAATGTGAAAGCAAACTCACTTGGGATGGAGTGCCTAGGGTCTCGTTTTGCCTGCCTTCTCAGACTCACACTGCTAAGCTGTAAAGTTATCCCATGTGACTCAGCTGCCTGCTGTACTGCCAGCTGAGAGAGTCACATGGTCTATTCCTATCCGCAAGGAATGTCACCATCCTGGTTTAGTCACCTATGTGCCAGTGAAGCAAGAGGGCCCCAAAGGTAAAACTGCAGTCACATTGATAGAATTACTCAGCTGTTCTGTCCATGCACTGGATAGCAAAAGATGGCCTGACACTCAAAAACAGACCCTATGTGACAGAGAAAAACAAGTATGATGAAAAATGCATTAGAGGATGAAAAGGAGAGAGAATGTGTCTTGAGTTTGATTTTTAAACAGTGCTTGTCAAAAGCCCAGACTTAAGAACTGCTATATGAGTAGGTATGTATAGTTGTAATATATTTTAGTGATAGCATGTGTGTGTAAAGGGCAGAAGATGCACTCTCACTGAGTTCATGGGTGACCATGTTGAATTGGCAAGCTGCCTTCTAAGGAAAAGAGGGAACCTCCTTGCAACATAACAAGATACCCAGAGTCTAATATAAGCTTTGTATACAATGACATATTTATCATGCCTTCCCTGCCATCCATTCGTATCTCTCCCCTTGTCGTCTTGGGTGGCCTTTTGCATAATGGTAAGCAATGTATCACTTACACACTCGAAACAGAAATATATACTTTTTAATATGCAAGTCTAATGGTTCCATTTGACAAAAGAAATCCCAGTGATCTATATTGTCTCTTAAATTGATCCAACATATTGTGGTGTTCAGGCCGAGTTACTTCCTGCTAATAATTTCTTAACAGAAAATGGAAAGACAATAGCATTAGTAAATCAAACCAAACGTGTGATTAAATGCTGCTTGAATATCAGGCATTTGTTTCAGTTCCACCAGCCTTACTCCATTGCAGCCCAAGCAGAGAAGGTCGTGTCATTTGCATGATACAGCAAGGTGCATTCTACAAATCACCCTAAATTATCGACCGCTATGAGCAAACTGGTTGCTGGTATATAACATTCATACATCAAAGGCAAACCTCCAGTGAGAATATACCTTGATTTCTCATTTAAGAGAGTACACTCCTTGTTGCCTTAGCAATACTTGCCTTTCCCCAAATCCAATCACACTAGTTTCAGGTTTTTCTAGATTTAGCCATCCTGGCAAACTAGCAGCAAACTCATCCTTAAAAACATTTACATTTTCTGTATCCGTCTCAACACTACAGACACTTTATATTGCCCATTTCCATAGAATTCTTGGCTTTAAAGCTGGCTTTCATTCTAAACTATAGCTTTAAATCACACGAGATCTAGGGGTTTTTTTTTTTTGGTCTGTATTTCTGATCTCAGTTTGAACAACTGTTCTACTTTCTTTCAGTGTGCAGTTTTGATGGCTTTGGTCAGGGATGCATCTAAATTCCATGATGGTACCTAGGTGCTGTTACACACTATGGAACACCTTTCTGTGAGTGACACATCCATACATTAGGTGTCTGAACTGTCAGGAATGACATGAGTAATGCAGTTGCTAGTAAAGTGTGAGCACTCAGTGTCAGTGGGAGGGTGCCTTCCAATTCTTCATGTAGATAGCAGAGTCAGGGTCTCATTGAGAAAGCCTCAATTTAGAGGGACAAAAGCCTTCTCTGTGGGACAGAAGATAATCTATTTATTCATTCAATCACTACAAATATTTGCTGGTATGTAAAATGTACAGATGTGTATCAGTAGATATCAGTGCAATTAATTTAATTATAATCCTTGGTTTATGGCCCATGTCATCTTTCATAAATTATCCTCTCTTAATTTGTTAATTTATTTCAGTTAGATATTGTCCATTTTTGTATTGCTATAAAGGAATATCTGAGGCAGGATAATTTATTTAAAAGAAGAGGTTTTGTTGTTGTTGTTGTTGTTGTTGTTTTGCTCAAGGTTCCACAGGCTGTAGAGGAAGCAAGAGGCCATCATCTGCTTCTGGTGATGGTCTAGGTTGCTTCCACTCATGGTGGAAGGTGAAGAAGAGCTGGTATGTGCAGAGATCAAATGGCAAGGGAGGAAACAAGAGAGAGGAAGAAGGTCTCAGACTCTTTTTAACAACCAGCTCTCAAAAGAACTCTTGAGGGAACAGAGCAAGAACTTACTTATAATTGGCACCAAGCCATTCATGTGGTATTCACCCCCATGACCCAAATGCCTCCCATTAGGCCCCACCTCCAATACTGAGTATCCGATTTCAACATGAGAGTTGGAAGGGCCAAATAAACCGTATACAAACCATAGAGACATTTAAAAGATGACAATCATGAACCCAGCACTTAATACCTCATATCTCCCAATTTGCTTCCACCCAGTCCCGTTCCTTCTACCCTCACGAGGTAATCACTACCCTGAATGTTCTGTTTCTTCACTTTATTAAAGTACTTTTTTCCAACATTGTACTGTTTTGTTTTAGTTGCTTTTGAATTGTATAAGAAGAAGACCACACAATCTTCTAGGATGTGCTATTTTTGCTTAGAATTATGTCACTAAAATTTATCTAGTTGCTATACAGTTAACTCTCATTATTCAATAATGATGTTATATAAAGCCACTCTGAACAATGCATTAGCCAATACTGAACTATTGCTTTTAGGGGAAATACAGGGTTATGTTCCTGTGAAACTCTGATTACATTTCCATCAACCAATCAATGCATAAACTTGTTTTTTGTGTGTTTCTATTTAAAGATGCCTTATTTGATATATACTGTTGACTCATTAGAATTGAACTCATGGCCAACCATACTATTAGTCATACCTAAACAAAACTTTTTAGCACATATTTTTTTTTCTGTAAGGTGCAACACAGTTTTATTTTACTAAGCAACATTAGACAGGACTTGAGCATTCACTTAGGGTGTATTTCGAATAACAAAACCACTTACAAAAAACAGTAAAGTGAGAAAAATAGGCCACTAAACAGACCATGCAAAGGTCATTTGTTTAAAGTCTGAGAGCTGAAGCAAAAAGTCACAGCATCTCCTTGTTTGACCCCAGCTGGGACTGTGTATGTCACAACTCATGTTTTCACTATTGTGTGCATTATCACAAATGACCACATGATTTTGAAGTTACAAATAAACTTTAGCAAGTAGGCAACTTTGCAACTACATGATCCATACATAGTGAGGATCAATTTTAGTTATATTTGCTTTTCACTGTTGTATAATATTCCATTGTCTAGATATATCTTATTTATAAATCATGCTTCTCATAAGGTAGCTTTGAGATCTTGACCAGGAAGTTTTCAAAAACATTAATTTTGCATCATACATGAATTGAACATGTTACTGAAGTTATTTCATGTGGGAAAATACTATTTTCCTTTAGATATAATATCTGTATTAACAGTGACATTATGCCAACTTCCTTCTTCTACCAATTATTATACATATATATATATATTTTTTTTTTTTTGTGAGGCGGAGTCTCGCTCTGTGGCCCAGGCTGGAGTGCAGTGGCCGGATCTCAGCTCACTGCAAGCTCTGCCTCCTGGGTTTACGCCATTCTCCTGCCTCAGCATCCCAAGTAGCTGGGACTACAGGCGCCCGCCACCTCGCCCGGCTAGTTTTTTGTATTTTTTTAGTAGAGACGGGGTTTCACAGGGTTAGCCGGGATGGTCTTGATCTCCTGACCTCGTGATCCACCTGTCTCGGCCTCCCAAAGTGCTGGGATTACAGGCTTGAGCCATTGCGCCCGGCCTATTATACATATTTAACATTGGACTTTGTAACAGAAACAGGTGTACTGAATGCAGAGCAATTTTTATTATAATTTCTGAAGGCAGACCTACAATGCTAAAATATATGTTAGATCCACTGTGAGAGACATGGAAAACACAGAAATAAAAGACATGTTCATTATCTTCTATGAGTTTCAAGTCTAAAAACTTGAATGGTTATCCTGTAAATGGTAACATAAAATTATAACTACTACCAGTGTAGTATGGACACTACACAACCGAGGGGAGGAAACATTCAGCTCTGCCTCAAGCTATCAGAAAAAGATTTCAGGAGGAGATAGAGGTGAATGTTAACATCTGATGCATGATGATATGCTAATTAGGATGCTTTTGTGGTGCATTTCAGTGAAAAATTTGTAAATTGTCTGGGCCTCATTATTATTTGATTTTGAAATACACAGAAACCAGGATTGGCCTTTATACATAATCATTTTCCTCAATTTCATGCGGTCCTCTCTGTTGACAGTAAATAAGGGCTTTGAATGCTGTGAGCTGGTTTCAGCTGCTGTGGGTTTTGATGAAATAGGATTTATCCTCCTCTCTACTCCCTTAATCTGTTGGTTACATGTGTATTACATTTGTGCTATTTTTGAACCTGATGATATCAAGTATGATTGGCCACCCTTGCCCAAACAGTCAGTTCCTCTTCCCAGGCACATAGACCTCATTGCTGTAAGGCATTTGGTTCTCCAAGTATGGTTTTCAAACCAGCAGCATTAGTATCACCTTGGCCCTTGTTAGAAATGTAAGTTATTGGCCTTTAACCTAGGCTTTCTGAATCAGAACCTCCTGAGATGGAGTCCTGCAGTATATGACTGAAAAAGTCTTCCAGGTGATTCCAATTAATGGTAAAGTTTGGGAACCAATGCTAGAAGGAAATCTGTATCAATTTAACTTGTCCCTAAGTACCAGGTTTTGTCAGGACTGTGAATTGATCAGAGGATGTATTCTGACTCTATCTTAACTAAGGAGTTAGTATAAGAATTTAAAGAGTAACTGATGAGAGAGTTATAAGTTATAAATCACAAGCAATAGGGTACAAATACATTACACAGGCTGTAATTGAGAGAGTACTTAGAGAAATGAAGAAATTTGCCATTGTAACCAAACCCAGATGTCTACACCTGGAAGCAGCACTGAAGCCTGTATTTTTTTAGACCCACCCAAATGCACTAATAGAACCATGATTCAAGTATCTATACTAATTCTACATAAAATCTAGTACACTGGTCAGTAGTGTTGGCATCATCTGGGAACTTTAAGAACTAAAGAATCTTGGTCCTCTATCCCAGACTTATTGAATCGGTATCTGCTTTAGAAAAACGCCCCCAAGTGAACAACAGGCACGTGAAGGTTTGAGAAGCACTGGTCTAACCTCTTGCACATAGTACGTGGTATATGGTGCCCATAAGATGGTTCTTAATTTTGAAAGAATGAGGGAAAGCTGCCATGAGTAATTTGCCGTTAGGCATTGGGTAGAAACCTGTCCTATAAGGGCTAGTACACATCTAGCATCAGCTGTGTGCCAACCCTGACTTAAACATGTTGCGTGTGGTAACTCATTTAAAACTCACAGCGACCCAATGAAGTACATACGATTGCTATCCACACATTACACAGAGAGGTTATGTCACTGGTTCAAGATCATTCAGTTAATAAGGGACAGAATTAGAACACAAATATCACCGCTGTGGCTCTTTTTCTTGTCCTGAGACTCTCTCTCCTGATTTTCACACCGGTGGAGAGTGATAATGCACTTGATTAGGTTAGGAGCTGTGTTGATGATAAAGATCCTCGTGCTGAAACTCATGGAAAATAAAGCTTAACTCTGGACTGAGGCAGATTATAAATCTGCTTGGAACCTTTAGTCCATACTTTTTACGATTTCTTTTGAAGGGCTTTCACTAGAGAAATACGTCTGGCCTCTCAGGTTCCCTGAGCTGTCTGAACTTATAGAAGTTCCCTGAACTGCTATGAAGAGCTGGGTCCCTATGAATTAGCCGCTTCTGGGCTATCTTAGGATCTCCCTAACTGGAAGGAAATCTGATATCTCTCAATATACCTAGAGAAAAGAGCTTATCTCTATTTTGTGAAGACTGTGATTTTCTAGCCCTACCTAGTACTGGGAATTAAATCTTAGCAATCAGGTAATCCATTGTTGCCATACATTTGTGATATATCCTCCAACCTGCCCATCATTACCAATCTATCTGTAATAGTCTAGTCTTATGCTTCCAATAAAGACATACCCAGTAATTTATAAAAGAAAGAGGTTTAATTGACTCACAGTTCCACATGGTTGGGGAGGCCTCACATTCATGACAGAAGGCAAAAGAGGAGCAAAGTCATGTCTTATGTGGTGGCAGGCAAATAAGAGAGCTTGTCAGGGGAACTCCCCTTTATAAAACCATCAGATATTGTGACACTACCGCAGGAACAGTATGGGGGAAACTGGTCCATGAGTCAATGATCTCCACCTGGCCCCCACCCTTGACATGTGGAGATTATTACAATTCAAGGTAAGATTCGGTTGGGAACACAGCTAGACCATATCACTACCCATTATCACCATTAACAAAAATACTTTTATATCTCCTTGTCTACTATAGTCAGTGTCTCAATAGTGGAACTCTTATTTTGTCTTCTTAAAATCATTAAGATTTATATACAAATGGGTGTAAGACTTCTTTTTTAGAATTTTCTTTTTTTTTTTTTTTTTTTTTTTTGAGACGGAGTCTCGCTCTGTCGCCCGGGCTGGAGTGCAGTGGCCGGATCTCAGCTCACTGCTAGCTCCGCCTCCCGGGTTTACGCCATTCTCCTGCCTCAGCCTCCCGAGTAGCTGGGACTACAGGCGCCCGCCACCTCGCCCGGCTAGTTTTTTATATTTTTTAGTAGAGACGGGGTTTCACAGTGTTAGCCAGGATGGTCTCGATCTCCTGACCTCGTGATCCGCCCGTCTCGGCCTCCCAAAGTGCTGGGATTACAGGCTTGAGCCACCGCACCCAGCCTCTTTTTTAGAATTTTCATAGCAAAAATATTCAGTCATTATAGCAGGCTTAGGTGAAATCTAATTAAATTGTTTCCATATAATGAGGTACCCAGACTTCTGTGATACTGTACATACTCTTTTCACCATCTTGTCTACCTGCAAAAGTCCTGTTTCCCTTTGTGATGTGGTCACCTCTCTAGAAGTCCCCTCTGTTGTGAAGCTTTCCTTGGCCTCCCTGGCAAACATGCACTGCTCCTCCTCTGTGCTCTCAAAGATACTGTATTGTAATACTCAAACCCGAGCTAAGAAGCCTTGAAGATAGGGTCACATCTTACTCTTTTTTGAAAATATAGTGCTAGGAACAAAGTGCACATTTACTAAATGTTTATTCAATACATAAATGAATGAATAATTTTGACTTGGAAAATGAACACATTTTGAAGTTAAACATGGACCATCTCAACCTCTGTACACAGAATTAAAAAACGATCATGGAGATTCATGAAAGAGTGTTTGCTCTCATCTGGAGAAAAGCCCCAGACCAAATTAAAATATAATTGTGTAACTTTAGAATACATACAGAAATCATGGTGACTTACAGCCCCAAATTTTGGAACAATATCAGACTGGGCCATTGGCCCAATAAGCACACTCACTGGGGAGAGACTATGTAGTCACAGTAACAACAGCTCATTCTAATCTTGCACTGTGGCTTAGTGTAGGTCTTTTGGGAGTTTGCTGAAATGACCAGGTAACAACAGTGCCTGCATGTGGCCTACGAGTGGCTCCGTGGGAAAGTACACCACTGATACATTTGGGAAAAGGCTAGCTCTCATGAGCATTTGGAATGTTTCCTAAGACTCCACGTGCTCCTGGTTTGGCTTGCCTTGGACTTGCACAATCCATGAAGAAAGTGTTTGTTAGGAAAATCTCCATCTGAATTATCACAAATTTCAAATTGTCAGCATCTGAATTAATGCGATTTTTACCCTACTTCATTCCCTTTAAGCTCTTCCAAATAAAGTGCACTGTGAAAAATCTGGAGGCAGTCCAGAAGATAGCAACTAAAATGATTAAAGGTTTGACTAATATTCCCTCTGAGGAAAGGCTAAAGGAACAGAGTTTATTTAGCCTACAGAAAAGAAGGCTAAATAAGGAATTAATAATAGTTCTCAAGTATATGAAGAAGTGTGTGAGTGACAAGAAGCAGATTCCCTTACTTCTAATGAGTCCAGAACAAGAAGAAGGTGACTTGTACAAGGGAGCAAATTATACTTTATCCTTAGAAGACCTTCCTGGCTATGCGAGATTCACACTAAGCACCTTTAGGGACTGCTCCAGTAAGCAGAAGGCTCTTTGAGGCCGGGCATAGTGACTCACCTCTGTAGTCCTAGCACTTTGGGAGGCTGAGGTGGGCGGATCACCAGGGGCCAGAAGTTTGAGACCAGCCTGACCAACATGGTGAAACTTCATCTCTACTAAAAAAAAAAAAAAAAGAAAAGAAAAAAAAATTAGCCAGGTTTGGTAGTACATACCTGTAATCACACTTACTCAGGAGACTGAGGCAGGAGAATCGCTTTAACCTAGGAGTTGGAGGTTGCAGTGAGCTGAGATCGTGCCACTGTACTCCAGCCTGGATGACAGAGCAAAACTCTGTCAAAAAAAAGAGAGAGAGAGAGAGAAGGGAAGGGTCGGGAAAGAAGAAACGAAAAGATCAAAAAGAAAAGAAAAGCCTAAGCACTTAACCTCCTCTATGAATTTATGTTGAGTCTTGCCAGGGACACAGGGTGGGTCAGAGTAAATGACCCCTTAGTGTCCCTTCTAACCTGGTGATTCCATTTGATAAAAGGTCACCTGAATTAATCAGAAAGTTTAAATTGCACTCCTGGATCAGTGAATCCATAATGCAAGAGAGAAGTTACCATTTGGAGTGTGAGTTTGAATTGCATTGCACTGGCAGAGCACCAAAGTTTTACTACATTTTCAGTGCATCCAGGACAGACCGCACTATCTAAAGTAATAAGCCTTGCTGGCATTGCCCTGAGAGTGTTCCATCTTGCCTTTGAAAAGAGTGATTCAGGGTTGCATGAATGACCAAACTGCAGCAACTTTTAAACTGACCTCAGGCACTAAGGCAGTGAAGGCTTTACAACAAAGCCTTGTGGTGACAGAGGAAATGAGACTGCTTAGGCTTTCACTTCTAAACTCCAGAGGCTCCAAAACAAACACAATAGGATCAGAATCGGGATTCCTCGAACACGAGCGCCCAGAGATAAGCCTGAGGGACTTGTTGTCTCCATCCTGTCATCTGAAAGACAGGACAGTCACAAACTAGAGAATCTGGAGCTACTATAGTAAACCCAACAGCAAAACGTCTTCCTGAGAAAATTACAGAACTGCCCTAGAGTAGAAATCCAGGTGAGATTCTTGACTCCTTCCTTTCTCTCTGAAACTCTCTCTCCAATTCATATCCAATTACTCATCCAGCCCTGGGCTCTTTCATTCCATTACAGCTTTCATATAGAGCCCCTCTCTTGCATTCTCATTGCATCTCCCTGACTTATTTCTTTTCAAGTTTCCACTGGACTTTTAAAAATAACCTCCTCAGTAGTCTGCCTCTCTTGTCCAGCCCTCAAACCACTCTTCACAATTGCCAGACTTTCTGAATTGCAGATCTAATCATATCACCTACTGCTTGAGGATCCTCAGATGATTCTCCTGAATTTCAAAGTTCAGAACTTGTTACAGTAAAGGCATGAAAGATGTTTATAAGGTTTCCAGTTCCCACTTCTTTAGCCATATTCAAATCCCCATATCCAAAAGTCTCCTGTTGACTTGGTGTGACTAATTTCCCATTTCTTTAATAAATTAGAGCTTTCAAGCCTCTATGCCTTGACTCGTATTACTGAAGTAACATCGGGCTAAAATTCCTCATGACTTCCCAACCCCACTCCCTGCTCCCTACTTCATACTGATATTTATTTTCATATTTCCGTTAAAACATCACTTCCAACAGGAAGACACCCTAAACCCTTCGGGGTTATTCCAGTATTAACGCTATGTACTTCTAAATTTTTCCGACATAGAGCTATTTTAGTGGTAATTTTCTGTTATGTGTCTGCTCAGAATTCATGCCCTCTTTTTTTGATTTTCTTTCTCTGTGATGTGCATTCTTAGGTGGTTTGCCATCCAGAGTGTCCTGCTTCCTTCTGGCCAAGTGGTGGGTTGAGATAAAGCTAGGCCAATTGAGCTTACTCTCTTGAAAATTGAGATCCTAAGTGGAAAGACACCAGGATGGAGAATGGTTAGGGCTGATTAATACTAGCACTGGCAGCCTGACAAAAACAACACTGATTGGTTCCTGCCTTTTATCATGGAGCTTCTCTGGCTCTTGTCCATTTAGAAGCCTTAGTTACTCCAAATTTCCTTCAGTACTGTGAGTAACTCCATAGCTTTCATTGAAGTTTCTTTTTGAATGAAGTTAGTGAGAGTTTATTTCTATTGATAACAACTAAAAAATCCTAACAGATACAACTTTTCCAGGATTTATCTCTTTGTCTGGCTCACATAACAGGTTGCTTTCCTTTTAAGGGCAGCGAGTAGGCATTAAACCTTCTCTTAGATGGATACTCATCGTCCAATATAATGCCTGCTATAAATATAATAAGTACTGACAAGTAAGTAGATGCACAATTTACCTATAGAAATAAACATGGACAAAAAGCAATCATGAATGCCATAGAGGAAGGATATTAATAGCATACAAAATAACTCTGCCATTAACTTTATTTTAACTTACAGTATGTAGCAGTGATTAGGATCATGATCCCGATGACATGCATATTACATGTGCAATTGGCATTTACTGGGAAGGATAGAAAATATTATATTAAATGACCACGTCTGATCCCAAACAGGTAAAGGCAGGATAAAATGATGACTTGCTTTTTTAACAACTTTATTGAGATAATTTATGTACTATAAAATTCACCCATTTAAAGTACACAGTTCTTGGGTTTTCATATAATCGCAGAGTTGTGAAACCATCACCACAACATAATTTTAGAACAGTTTCATCACTCCAAATCCAAACCCCATACTCATTAACAATTATTCCCCATTTTGAGATGGGGTCTTGCTCTGTTGCCCAGGCTAGAGTGCAGTGGCACGATCTCGGCTCACTGCAAGCTCCACCTCCTGGGTTCATGCCATTATCCTGCCTCAGCCTCCAGAGTAGCTGGGACTACAGGCACCTGCCACCACGCCCGGGTAATTTTTTGTATTTTTAGTAGAGACAGGTTTCACTGTGTTAGCCAGATGGTCTTGATCTCCTAACCTCGTGATCCACCCGCCCCCCGCCCCCCACACACCCGGCCTCCCAAAGTGCTGGGATTACAGGCATGAGCCACCATGCCCGGCCATATATTCAAATATTTTACCAATTTTCAAATTAGTCTGTCTTTTTATTGTTGAATTGTAACAACACTTTATATATAATGAACAAAAGTCCCTTATCAGATACATGATTGCGAATATTTTTCTCTCAGTGAGTTTGCTTTTCACTTTCATTATGGTATCATTTGCAGAACAAATATTTTCAATATATTTTTTGTTTAATCACTCATGCTTTTGGTGTCATATTTTAGAAATCACTGTCCAACCCAAAGTTATGAAGTTAGTGTAATGTTTTCTTCTATGAGTTTTAAGCTTTTACATTTAGGCCAATGATCCATTTTGAGTTGATTTTTGTACACAGTGTAAGGTAGGTGTTAAACTTCATTCTTTTGCATGTAAACATCCAATCCCTTCACACTGTTTGTTGAAAACACTATTCTTCCTCCATTTAATTATGTTGGTGCTCTTGTCAAAAATCAACCAACCCAATGCATGGATTTATTTCTGGATTCTCAACTTTTTTTCTATTCCATTGATATTTATGTTTATCTATAGATCAGTACCACATTATCTTGACTTGATAGATTTATAGTCAGTTTTGAAATTGGAAAATGAAAATCCCCTAACCTTGTTATTTTCAAAATTGTTTCGGCTATTCTGAATCCCTCACATTTCCTTATGAGTTGTTTAGCTCAGCTTGTAAATGTCTACAAAAACAAATAGCAATTGAGTAAATTTACATTTTATGTGATGACATATAATCTGATTAAATACATATAAACATCATCAATGATGGGTGGGCTGAACGGAATTGAAGGTCTTTGTCAATTCTGAGATACCAGGCTTCTGAACACTAGCCATGTTAAATCAGAATAAAATATCTACTAACAAAGTGGCAGGAATTAATTAATTAATTTAATTTAATTCCTAAAGTGGCAATTTCCTTTACTTCCTTGGTAACATCAGGTCTCAGAGCCCTCTTCTTATTTGCGCATGGTTCAACACTGTCATCACCATCAAGCATTAACATTTCTGTCTATTCATGATGAAGCTGTTTGCTCAGTATTCTGACTTGAGCTCACTTGGAAGAATAGTAATAATTTTTATTTTAATTAGAGTGACAGTAAAGGTTTTCTGTCCTCAGATGGCAGCCACCATGATCTACTTCTCTTCATAGAACCAGCATCTAGGCTCTGATAGTTCATCCTTAAGGCTCTGATTTACCAGGCTAGTCCCAAAGTATGAAAAGGCGGTTTTATAACAGCTCCCAGATGACATTCATCCGGTTGTTCTCCCATTGGTTATTGCAATAGTTCTAAACTTTTTCTAAAGGTTCCTTCTAATTTTGTCACCAACCTTTTCTTAAAAAGCCCCAGAGAATGTCTCACAGTTGGCCACAAGGACCATCTTCTTGGTTATTCATTATCATCTGCTGTTTTCCTATTATCCAGTTATAGCTCCATGGAGACGTGTCTGAAGCTTCAAATACATAGAGGCTGAAAAGGGTCCACATATCTCTGATAACAACTCTTTCATGTCAACTCCCACCTCTACTCCATTCTTAAGGCCACACACTGTTGAATTTGTGTTCTACTTCTCCAGGCCAGAAGTCTTAATAATAATAGTAAAAATGTTAGTATTATTATTAATAATAGTTATTTGTTGACTGTCATTTCTTTTATTTCCTTATTCACAGCTTTTAATGATTTTTTAATGGACCTCCTACCCCCTTCGTTTTTATTTATTTTTAGGAATTCTTTTTATATTGAATTTTAATCTTATGTTGACTTTTGATTTTGCAAGTAATTTTTTTTTATGGTAGACTGGAAAAAACATATCTACTATTATTATCTATTTTCCATGATAAACTTTATTAATGATATCCTTCATTAAACAGATGCTCTTAATTTTTAAGTATTCACAATTACCAATTTTTACTTTTATGTTTTTCCTTTTGCCATCTTGTTTAAGAAGTTCTTCATCACTCCTAAGTGATAAAGATTTTCTCCAATTTTTTTTTTTTTTTTTTTTGAGTTGTGTAGATTTATCTTTCACATTTAAGCCTTTAATCCATGGAGTGGCACTTTCTTTTATGGTATAAGGTAGGAATTAAGCATTTTTCCCCATAAATTTAGCCAGTTTTCCTTCCTCTGTGATTTAAATCGAATTATAATATGCAAATGAGTATTACTTTAAGCAAGTGAGTATTATTTTATTAATTTACTTTTTCCTATTTTTTAGCCTATTTATTTCTTTTGTTTTGGTATCAGGTTTTTCATGGTTTTTTTTTTTTTTTTTTTCTCTTTCTTTTTACAATGAATTTGCAATATATCTTTCCAGAGGAAATGCTCTCATTACTTTTCTTTCTTTTTTTTTTTTTTTTTTATTTCAATCAGGAAGATATTTAATACAGGGAATGCAATGCTGCAGCATTTAAGATAGCAGGGTGTGCAGGGATTCTTGCAGAGCACTACTACTGAGGTCCTCAGCTGCCTACAGCACCAATGTGGGTTACTTAAGATAAAATGTCCAGAAGATGCTGGAAAACACCATATGTCTGCTTTCTGCGAAAGTCCCACTGCTAGTAGAACAATAATGCTTTCTTCTTCTCTCCTGTCTTCCCTATCTCACATGAATACTTCACACTGGGGGAAGCTGAACTGGAACTCTACTGACAATGCAGCTGGGCAAGTATAGTTTCCAGGCTTCTAGGCTCATGATACAGGAGAGTATGTGGCAGGAAGCAGCAATGGCACTGAGATGCCAACAGTTCAGCTCCCTGTGTACCCCACCTCCCTAGAGGTTTTCTAACTGTGCTTGGGGTCAACAATGAGGTGCACAGAATTTCACCTTCACTTCCTACTTTCTTTCTTTTTTTTTTTTTTTATTATACTTTAAGTTCTAGGGTACATGTGCATAACGTGCAGGTTTGTTACATGTGTATACTTGTGCCATGTTGGTGTGCTGCACCCATCAACTCGTCAGCACCTATCAATTCGTCATTTATATCAGGTATAACTCCCAATGCAATCCCTCCCCCCTCCCCCGCCATGATAGGCTCCGCGATGTGTGATGTTCCCCTTCCCGAGTCCAAGTGATGTCATTGCTCAGTTCCCGCCTATGAGTGAGAACATGCGGTGTTTGGTTTTCTATTCTTGTGATAGTTTGCTAAGAATGATGGTTTCCAGCTGCATCCATGTCCCTACAAAGGACGCAAACTCATCCTTTTTTATGGCTGCATAATATTCCATGGTGTATATGTGCCACATTTTCTTAATCCAGTCTGTCACAGATGGACATTTGGGTTGATTCCAAGACTTTGCTTTGCTATTGTGAATAGTGCCGCAATAAACATACGTGTGCATGTGTCTTTATAGCAGCATGATTTATAATCCTTTGGGTATATACCCAGTAGTGGGATGGCTGGGTCATATGGTACATCTAGATCTAGATCCTTGAGGAATCGCCATACTGTTTTCCACAATGGTTGAACTAGTTTACAATCCCACCAACAGTGTAAAAGTGTTCCTATTTCTCCACATCCTCTCCAGCACCTGTTGTTTCCTGACTTTTGAATGATTGCCATTCTAACTGGTGTGAGATGGTATCTCATTGTGGTTTTGATTTGCATTTCTCTGATGGCGAGTGATGATGAGCATTTTTTCATGTGTCTGTTGGCTGTATGCATGTCTTCTTTTGAGAAATGTCTGTTCATATCCTTTGCCCACTTTTTGATGGGGTTGTTTGTTTTTTTCTTGTAAATTTGTTTGAGTTCTTTTAAAAGTATTATCTATAGCTCTTTCATCTTTCCTTATGTTTTGGAATAAATGTTTCAATTTCATCAAAATGTTAAGATTTTTATTAAGGTTACACTGAGTTTATTGATGAAATCTGGAAACTATTGGCCTCTTTGTAAATTAAGTTGAATGATCCAGGAACATATTGCAATCTTTCTATTTGTTTTCAATTTGTTTGTAGGTCAATTAATGAAGCCTAATACTTCTGTTGTAAAAGTGTTTTGCAATCTTTGTCAGATTTTTTTTCTGGAAATATTTACATATAAAAATCTATATTTCTGGAAATATAGATTTTTATTGCTATTTGAATGTTATATGTTTTATACTATTTTCTAGATAATTATTGTTGGTAAAGCGACACTATTGATTTTTATAAATTGATTTTATATCAGATAGCCTAATTATTTAACTAAGTCTAATATTTCATCTTGGGAGTATGCTGGATTTCCTATATAGATGACCATCTTACTCGAATCCTAAATTGTATTTGTCCTCTTCTAATCTTTACATTTCTTATTTCTTCTTTTTTCTTGTAGCATTAGTCAGGAAATCCAGTACTGTGTTAAACAAGAGTGATTATAAAAGACATCATTCTCTGATTCACAAACCTGAAGTGATGTGGTTTAAATTTTTTTATTAAATATGAAATTATTGTAAGTTTTAATTATATGATCTTTATTAAGTTAGGGAAGTTTCATTCTACCACTGATTTTCTGAGTTTATACCAAAAATTACATTGAAATTTAGTAAATGAATCTTTTGCAGCAATTAAAACAGTTATATGGATTGCAATAATTATTTAGCAGATAAATAAATCAAAAACTATAACATACACACACACACACAACTGAATATTACTCAGCTTTAGAAAAGGAAATCCCCAGCGTTGGTTGAAAAACACCCTCGGCTTTGGCCCTGGCCACGGGTGAGATTCCACGCTCAGAGCCTCCTGGGGGCGTCAGCTCACTGCGCGCTGCTCCACGTGCGGCGGCGAAACCCAGGCCCCGACAGCCGCTGCGGTTGCGGTAGCTCGCATGGTCTGGACCCTGATTGCTGACTCCGGCTACCGACCCCTAACCCTGTCTTCTCTCCTCAGGACACTGGTCCTCCCACGCCTGAGACTGACGTCGTCAGGACCACGGGGTCGGGGGGACTCGGCTGTTCCCCCTTTCAAATAAAACTGTTTGTCTAAAAAAATTATAATAATAATAGAAAAGGAAATCCTATCATTTGCTAAAACATGGATGGACTTGGAGGACATTATATGCTAAGTGAATTAAGCCAGACACAAAAAGAAAAATACCATATGATCACAAATCTCTGTGGAATCATTTTCTTTAAAGAGTCAAATATACAAACATAGAGAATACAACAATGAAAAGATGTAAATCAGAGGATACAAAATAGTAGATATGTAAGATGAATAGGTCTAGAGATCTAAGGTACAACATGAGGGCTATAGGTAATAATATTGTACAGTATTTAGAATTTTTGCAAAATGGGTGGCTTTTAGCTGCTCTTGACAACAAAAAACAAGGGGTTGGGGTAAACATTTGAGATGATGGATGTGTTAATTTGCTTCACTATAGTAACCATTTTACTACCTATGTATGCCCCATAGTATACCTTAAATATGTACAATACAATTTAGTTTTAAATTTAAAACAGAAAATGCACACTGCCAACTACAGAATATAGTTACATGATTAGTCTTATATGTGGTGATAGATAACAGGAATCTATAAATATCTTATTTTGCATTTTCTTTATTCAATATATATTAGCCTCATCAAAACTTTAGTTTTCTAAAACCTTTTTTTTTTTTAGTTTTCTAAAAAGTCTTTATAAGTTAGGAACCATCTATCCCTTGAAAGTATGGAAGAACTCAGCTATGAAGCCATTTGGACTTGAGGCATCGTTTGAGGAAAGCCTGAAATTACCATTTCAATTTCTCTAATGATTATTGGTCTATTCAGGGTTTTTACTCTTCTTGCTCCAATTTTGGCCTTTTATATTTTTATACAACTGTCTCTCTTCTTTCTAGATTTCAAATATATTCAAATGTGTTAATGTATAGCTGCTATAATAAAATTTGTATTATTTTTAAACCCCTTGCATACATATATTCATTATTTTTCTGTATCATATTGATTTTATATTCTCTTTTATTTTGTTCTATATGTCTTGCCGGAGATATTTTTACTATACGAATCCTTTAAAAATACATTTTTTGCTAATATTCTTTACATATTATTGGGTTTACTTATTCATTTACTTATTAAATATTGATTGAGCCCCCTGTCATTTGCTTGGCACTGTTCTAGGCACCCAGATTTAGCAATGGACAAAGCAGACTAAAATCTCTGCCCCTGGGGGTTGCATGCTCATGTATTCCTTAATTATGATTGGCTCCCCGCTTGCTTCATTGGTTTTCTTCTTCTGTTTGCTTTGTCCAACTTTCTAAATTGAATGCTTATTAATTTCCCTCTTAGAAATGCATTTGCATTGTCATTCAGTGCTAAATCTATTATGTGTTTATCCCCTCTATGACTTCTTCTTGATATATGCTCTATTTTTAGCCTTTGATTAATTATGTTTAACTTGTAAGTGTATATTAAAATATCATTTTAAATGTATTAGTTACTGTCTCTTCCCCTATACCCATATAGTAATTGAAGATACCTCAGTAGCCTCAGATATGTATCATCTTCACTTCTCTAGGAAATATATACTGTCTTTGCTTCTTTAGACAATAAACTTGACAGAATTATTTACTCATTCCTAATTTCATGTACTTATTTCATGTACATTTCATGTGTGTACATGTCTGTGTCTGTGTGTTTCTGCTAGAAATCATTTCTCTTCTTGCCTGAGTACTTCCCCCAAGAATTTTCTCAAAGAGGGTTGTGTAGGGTAAACCTCATGAGAACTGAAAATAGCTTTATTTTTAAAATTTATCCTATTAAAATTTTTAAGTTTAATTTTGTTTAACACTTTGAAAACGTTGCCCCTTTAGTTTTCCTTGTATTGCTGTGGAGAAGCTAAATATTAAATGATCTTCTTTTTTTTTTCTGAAAAATTTTAACATATTATTATTGCCATTTTTATTCTTATCATTCACCATAAGTTGTCTATTGTGGATTTTCCTTATCTAATTTTTCAGCACACTAATATTTTTCAATCTGAGGTATTTCATTATCCTCTAATTTAATTAACTCTCACACCTTATTTCATAAAATAGATTTTCACCTCCATTTGTGTCCTCTCTTTCCTTTAAAAAAAAAGCTTGTCATAAAAATGTGAAAACTTACAGTTCCCTTCTTTATATCTCTTAACTTAAAAAAAAAATTTCTATCTCTCTATTCCTTCCTGCTGTCTTGTGGTAACACCCAAACCCCATGTTCTAGGTCGGCACTATATTTTAGCTGGATACACTTTGCTATTTATCCTTTCTATTGAATTTTTAATTTTAATTCATATTTTTATTTCCTGTGTGCCTCCTGAGTCAATTTTATAACTGCTGGGTCCTCTCTTTTCTTCTAGTATCCACCCTGTCACTCTGATGATGTCTCCTTGCTGTTATTGCTCCTCTAATTCACAGAAGCTCTCCTGTGTCTTGTCCTCTCAATGCAGATGACAATGGAGTTTCCCCCCACAGCAATCTCCATATGGTCCTTCTTTTGGTTAATACTGCTTCCTATCTCTCCAAGATGGTTGACATTGTGATGCTTTTGTGTATCTAACACTTCTCTCCTAAGTTATATCACCAGGACAAGCTTCGGGAGACAGAGGCATATTATACTAATTCACAATCTTGTCAGGGAGTAAAAATCAAAATTATTGTTTTATATCAAGGGTAGAAAGCAGGAGGGGCAGGGAGGTGGTGCATGAGTCCTGGCAGACAATCCCTTTCATGCGTGTCCCAACGACTTCCTTGGACCTGATGAATATTGAAGACCTGGGACAGTGACGTAAAAATCAAGCAACAAGGAAATAAATTCCAATGACAAATAACATTTTGACCGAGAAACCATTATCCTCTTCCCCGGATCGGTATTATTATTTTATACTTACAAAGGGAGTGACTGAAAGATCAAAAGAAAATAGTCTTGCTCTCATCTAGGCAATCCAACCTGGAGGGTTCCAGAAGGCACATTGACTGATCCTGTGCAACTGAAGCCTTCAAAATTTGCTTTCTTCTTGCTTCCATCTTCTTCCTTCTATTTGCCCTTATTTATATATACACACACACACCCCAATACACGCTTATTTCACCTGAATTCCACATTACATGAAAACTGACTTCCCATGAACCGTGCACAGGTTGTCACGAAGGATTCTTCATTGTCTCCCACATTTGCTGCCACCTAATTGTAAAAAGCACCTTCCCCTGCATTCTAGAGGTATATGCAGTAATATAGGTGTGTGTATATATATATATGCATGCTATTTAATAAAGTATTAAATAATAGTATAGCATTATCATATAATACTACCCTGTAATATTTAATAAATTATGCTCAGCATATCTACATTATTCTATATACTATATTATTCTATATGTTATGCAATTGTCTCATACTATTCTATACATTATATTCTATAGAATAATATGGCATATTTAATAATATAATACTATTATTATGTGCTATAGTATATAATAAGGTAAAAGTTAAGTTCTCCTGGTTTTCTTCTGGTGTTTTCTAAAGGTCTTTGGCTATCTGTACATGTATATCATAGAAAATAGGATGTGGAATTCCCAGTGGCTTTTTGATGTTAATACTGCTGATGTTAGAAACGGTCAGTCCTGTTTCTTCAAAGCCCAGCCACACACTTCCTTTTTCCTTTGGGGAGGTAGAGGAAAGAAACAAGGAGAGAAAATAGGTAGAGCCAACTGTTGAGCTACGAGTTCTCAGGCAACTCTAACATAGTTTTCATCATGCCCTGCCAAAATGACAGATCCCTTTTTCATGTGCTGCTAAGGGAGGAGAACAGCAAAAAACTGAAGAGGTATAGGAAGCCGAAGGGAGATTTCTGTGCTGGATGTGGACTGGTATGTATGCAGGCTCTATTCAAGCCAGACACTTTAGGAACATTATTTCATCTGATTGCCCCAACAGCACTATTAAAAGTTATATGTTATTATGAACTTTTCATAGATAGTGACACTGAACTCAATGAATTTCAATATTGTCCCGATCTCATGAGTAATAGCGGAGACACCAGCAATTCCTCAGAGCCATGTCTGAACATAAAGACCCTGTCCACTCACCACAAAATCAGAGAAGAGAGCATTCTTGCCCTAAGACAGAGCTTGCTACTCAGGGTTTGCCCTTGATTAAATATGGAAAGTTTACCTGTGATACCTCTGACCTGTAACTTTTGTTTTAGAGGCTTGATCTTCTTTCTGTAGTATCCAGCACCCCTCCATTTGTGCATGGAGGGCTTTCAGCTTATCTGCATTTTCTATAAGAGGACCATCTATGATAAACTGATTCTCACTTAGATGTTAGCTAAGAAGTTGTTTTTTGTTACTGTTTTTGGTTTGGGTTTGTTTGTTTTGCCTTTCCTAGAGAACCATAGATAAAAGGAGAAATTGTTCTTTAATATTTGCTATTGTTTAATTCAAAGAAATGAATCTCTAAATGAAGAGTTTCCATCTCTTGAGACTTGGCAAAGAACATATAGATGTTAAATTTGCTATCAACCAAATGAGCTGAAATCTAGTTAATTACCAATGCCACATGGTCTGGTTGGCACCAGAAGGCCTAATATCTGAGTACACAATAGAAAGCAAGTCAGGTGGTCTTTAAACAACACTCCCCTGAGACAATCAACGTAGAAATAAAGAAATCTCAAAAGTTTAGCAAGTGGATGTTTATCTTGCTAGATACTGTCAGTAGTTTTCTGTAGCTACTTTTTTGAGCTAGCTAATGTTTAATTTGAGTAACCTTGTGGAAAGACCTGTTTAAGTGGCACTATCAAACAATAGCAGCAAGAGGAGAGATAAGAAGAAAGTAAAAAAGGATTATTAAAGAAATGCTGGGGGTGAAATTTATCTCTTCAAACAAATCAGGGTGTGCTAAGTTAATAGAAAAATCCTATAATGGATGGACAGATAGGAAACTTATTTTCCAGAAGTCAGAAGCGTGTGAGTGATTTTTACTCTGATTTGGTGGCAGGGGATTGGGGAGAGGAGGCTGTGAATTTCAGAATATTATATTTATAATATATTTTCCAGGATATTGGCATTAAAAATACCTTTTTAAAAATATATATTACATAACAATGATGCAAAGGATGAAACTGAAGGGGAGGGACAGGGTCTTGAGACTGCCTATCCCGAGCTTCTATCCATAATTTAGCTCTGTAGAAGGAAACCTCTTTTGATCCCATTTTCAATTCTAGTACATTTAACAGCAACACTAGAATAAGATTTGACCTACTAAGTGCTCTGCTACATTGGAGTTGTTTAGATTCACCAGAGTATAAAAAACATACGTAGAAAGACTAATTACAAAATAGAGGCTGAGTTTGTCTTTCAGTATTTCTATTATTTGGTTAGTCCAGGCTCAGCCCTTAGATTCTGAATTTGTCAGGCTTCTGAGCCCAAGCTAAGCCATCATAACCCCTCAGCCCCTAGACTCTGAAGTTGTCAGGCCTCTGAGCCCAAGCTAAGCCATCATAACCCCTGTGACCTGCACATATACATCCAGATGGCCTGAAACAACCAAAGAACCACAAAAAAAGTGAAATAGGCAGTTCCTGCCTTAAGTGATGACATTCCACCATTGTGATTTGTTCCCGCCCCATCCTAACTGATCAATTGACTTTGTGACATTCCTTCTCCTGGACAATGAATCTCAGGAGCTCCCCATGCAGCACCTTGTGACTCCCACCCCTGTCTGCAAGAGAAAACCTTCTTTAACTGTAATTGTCCACTACCTACCCAAATCCTATGAAACTGCCCCACCCCATCTCCCTTTGCTGACTCCTTTTTTGGACTCAGTCTGCCTGCACCCAGGTGATTGAAAAAGCTCTACTGCTCACACAAAGCCTGTTTGGTGGTCTCTTCACACGGACACGCGTAACAGAATTTAGATGCAGTAAAAATTTCCAATGTGTTCCTGAGATTACTTTATTACAGAAGAGTATTAATAATGTGCATGTATTGATGCTTTATTTGTACTGTTTTTGAAGCAAAAGAGTTGAAATGAATAATTCAAGATTCTATGTGACCAATCAGCTTGTATTTTTAAGGGCTTAATAAGTAGCTGCCTCTGAGGAGATTTAGAGAAGGGCTGTCAGAAATGGGTAACTTTTCTTCAGGTGTTTACAGAAGATGAAGGGTGACAAGACAGGCACCAAGCAATCGGAATGGTGGAGAAAGATGCTGTGGCTTCTGACTGCTTGCCTGTGGTCTTTTGTGTTAACCAGCAATACAAAATTACTAGACTTTCCCATAGAGATAAAGGACTGTGAAAATAGTTTGGACCAGGCATGGTGGCTTACCCTTGTAATCCCAGCATTATTGGAGGCTAAGGTGGGCCGATCACTTCAACTCAGGAGTTGGAGACTAGCCTAGGCAACATGATGAAATCTCGTCTCTACCAAAAAGTATAAAATATTAGCTGAGGTGGGAGGAGGCTTGAACCCAGGAGGCAGAGGTTGCAGTGAGCCGAGATCGCATCACTGCCCTCCAACCTGGGTAACAGAGTGATACCCTGTTGGAAGGAAGGAAGGAAGGAAGGAAGGAAGGAAGGAAGGAAGGGAGGGAGGGAGGGGGGGGGGAGGGAGGGAGGGGGAAAGGAGAAGAGAAGGAGGGAAAGGAAGGAGGGAAGGAGGGAAGGAGGGAAGGAAGGGAAGGAAGGGAGGAAGGAAGGAAGGAAGGAAAATAAAATAATTTGACCAAGTAACTGTGTGTCCCAATTGCTTAAAAGTTCAGATACACAGGCTCCATTCGATATAAAATAAATCAGAACATCTCTTGGTGTTATGGGCTGAACATGTGTAACCCCCAGATTTATTTGTTGAAACCCTAACTCCCAGTGCAATGGTGTTTGGAGATGGGGCCTTTGGGAGGTAATTAGGATTAAATAAGTTCATGAGGATGGGACTCTTATGATGAGATTAGTAGCCTTATAAAAGACACCAGAGAACTTGTTCTCTCTCTCTCTATATATATATATTCACATAAAGAAGAGCTCATGTGAGCACACAGCAAGAAAGGGATGAGGTCTGCAACCTAAGAACCTAAGAGGAGAGCCCTCCCCAGAAACCGACCATGCCAACACCCTGATCTCAGACTTCCAGCCTTCAGAACTGTGCGAAATAAATTTCTGTTGTGAAAGGCAGGAGTTTGTTGGGAAATGAGTTCCTAGTGTTTTTGCCTTTACTTAAACTACTTTGGTAATATGTAATTGGGGTTTTGTTCCCCCTTGTCTCATTGCCCTCCAACCATTGAGCTATAGTCACACCTGCTTCTATAGAAGGGTGAATACAACCCAGGAAAAAAAAAGAAAAAAACTGTTTTAATCACATGAAATGTCCCCCGACCTTCACCAAAAAAGAAAATATGTGTTGAAATCCTAACCAGCCAGAATGTGTCCTTATTTGGAAATAAGGTCTTGCTAGAGGTCATGAAGTTAAAATGAAGTACAGAGTTGGTGTTAAAACTATCTTTAAAAAAAAAAAAAAAGGGCAGCAAATCAGGTTACTTTTCAAAGGAAGGTAAAAACAAGGTTCAGGACTATCACAGCTTTAGTAGCTCAGATAGTCATATACAAGCCACATTTTCTTCAAAAATACCCACGATTCTGTGTTTGCTGGATTATTAGAAATGGAGTGGGAGGATAAGCCATAATAAAAGTTCAGGCAGAGTGAAACAGTAAATAGTATTCACAAATCCCTGTAACTTAACCTGATACTACATGTTCAAGTTGTGAGAGGTCTCTCTTGGGCATGCTTTATACAGACACTAATCTCATTCATGAAGGTTCTGTACCTATGACCTAATCACCTCCCAAAGGCCCCACTTTCTAATACCATCGCCTCGGTGGTAAGGATTTCAACATATGAATTTGGGGCTAGGGGATGCAGATGTTCAATCCATAGTAGGTTGTGAGTCTGGAGAAGCAACAAGGCTTCCTCAGTCTGAGCTTGGGCTCTACTCAGGTAGGCAGGTTTCAGTGCATCTTTCATAAGAAGGAATACGGATCTATTCTACCTTCATTTAACTTAAAGTCATAGTGGTGACTCTTTCAGAACAATGGAAATCTATTGTTAAGGAGGAATCGAAGTTTATAAGTTCAGAAACGTAAAACAGCCAGGAATGTTCAGAAAGCAACTCTAACTAAAATAATTAAGCCCCTTCCCTGGAAGTACCATGATATAGTTTGGATCTGTGTCCTCACCAAATCTTATGTAAAATTGTAATCTCCGATGTTGAAGTTTAGGCCAAGTGGGAGGTGATTGGATCATGGAGGCAGAGTTCTTATGAATAGCACCATCCCCCCTTGCTATTGTGTAGTGAGCGAGTTCTCACGAGATCTGGTTGTTTAGTAGTGTGTGACACCTCTCCCTGCCAACACTCTCTTAGTCCTGCTCCTGCCATGTGAGAAACCTATTCCCACTTTGCCTTCCACCATGACTAAAGGCTCCCTGAGGTCTCTCCAGAGGCAGATGCTGCCATGCTTCCTGCATAACCCGCAGAACCATGAGCCCATCAAACCTCTTTTCTTTGTAAATTACCCAGTCTCAGGTATTTATCTATAGTAGTGTGAGAATACACTAATACATACCACAATGCGCAGAAAGTAATATCAAGCAGTCTTACCTCAAAGAGCAGGAAGAACATTTGAAGAATATTTGAAGAAAACTATGTGATTTTCTTTCCCTGCACTATTGTAGTTCAATTCTTCCCTGAAGCCTATTAAAAGGTGAGGATGGAAAATAATCACTCAAGAGATCAAGGCAAATATCATCCCATAGAGAATAGCCCTTTTCCATGAGCTTGCCACCATTGCAGCCTTCAATTTTACATGACTTCTGGTCAAACTATATAAATAATTAAAATATTTTTGCTTTAAAAGTTTTGATTAGTCTTTAGGCTCAATGTAGACATCTAAATTAAAGATTGTAGGGCAAATACCCAAAAGAGTAGGGGTTCTGGCATCAGACAGAATTTGATTTGAGTTTGAATTCCATCACTCTTGTGCAAGATATGCAGCCTCCCAGTGATCTAATCATCTCATCTGTAAAATAAAGCTGATTATATCTGACCTCAATGATTTATTGGAAGGAATACATCACATTACACCTGTAAAGCTTTGAGCACAGTGTGTGACACAATTAGTCATGAGTAAAATTAATATTAACTCTTATAAAGAAAATCGTATTTTTGAAAAGAGTGCTAGGTAATATGTTAAATAAAAAGGCTGAGAAAATAGTTGTGTAGGACTGCAGAAAAAAAAAGAAATCATTTTCTATTAACCACTCCATGAGCCAATTTATCATTGAAAGAAGGATTTGGCTTGATAATGAAATTTCTAGAATAAGCAAACTCTAGTTATTGACAGAACTTTAGAATCAGAATCTTTCAAATGATCAAACTATATCATACCATAGACTGGGCGACTTGAGCAACATGTATTTTTCACAGAGCTGGAGACTGGGAAGCCCAAGATCAGGGTGCCAGGAGATTCGGTGTCTGGTGAGGGTTCTCTTGTGGTTTCCTCACGTAAGAGAGAGAGAGAAAGCCAGCCAACTCTCTTCTATGTGTTCTTATAAGGGCACTAATCCTATTATGAGGGCTCTGCCTTCATAATCTAATTTTTCCCAGAAGTCCCACCTTCAAATACCATCACATTAGGGATTATTAGTTTTGGGGCGGGGAGTGGGGGGAGCACAAACATTCAGTTCCTAGCTCTTGCTCCAGGTCAGACAATCACTAGTCAGAGCCAGCACTAAGCTACATTTCTCATATGACTCTATCACAATCTATTAGACCTTGATTTATATTTGCTGAAAGACTGGTCTCGTTTCTTTTTGAGATTTATACACTTATAAATTTATAAAGCTGATTTAGGACAGTTAATTCCATGTAACATGTCACCCAAACAATTGCATATTGGTTTGACAAACCACATTTCAATCCATCAGAAAAGTTTAGGTTGATGCCTGCACATATTCCAGAGACATGAAAGTGGAGGATAAGTGTTTTTACAGCAAACAAACCTGAGGCGAGTTGTTAAAGGACACTTGCTTTGGAATGGAACTCTGGAGTGTTTAATTATCAACATGTGCCTTTCCATCCCCGACCTATTAAATCATCTGGCCTGCTAATAATAGCCTGTTTAGCCATCAGGAAAAGATGGATGAGTTTTAGTTCCCATTTTCAAATCCAAGGGATCTGCCCTGTTTCTGAATTATCTGCAGATGAAGATTAGTCACTGAGGCATCTGTAGGTTGTGCAGAGGACATTGGAGTCCTGGCCAGGATATTTATCCTCAGCAACGTGCTCCTCCCTCTCCTTCAGGCCTTCCACTGGTGAAAAGAGACTGAAAGAGCCGAACTTAAAATGTGAGGAAGGGAATCTTACCAATTAAATGCTCTTTTTAGCATTGCAAACTGAATGTAATCATTTCCTGTGTTTAAACTGTCTGAATAGATCACGTATTTAGCTTTGCAAAGGAAGTTTTACATGTAACACCACTGCTTTCTCAAAGCCAGCTGTTTGGGTGTTTGTTTTAATCCATATCCAGTGTTCCCATTACCTGTTGATACATAACAAACTATTTCAAATCTCAGTGGTCTAAAAACACAATTTCTTTGGATCATGATTTTTGTGGATGAGGAACTGGGGAAGTGCTTAGCTGGGTGTTTCCTTCCTAATCCCTGAAATGTTAGCTGAGGTGGCATGGCTAGTACCAGTGGATGCATTTTTAAGATGGCTCCCTCATATGGCTAGCAAGTTGGTGCTGGCTGTTGTCTGAGAACTTGGCCTAGTCTTTTGTTAGGGTAACTTCGTTGTGATCCATAAAGGCCCATTCACAGGATGCTTGGGCTTCCTCATTGGCAGAGCAGTAGAGTTCCCAGAATGAGTATTCTTTCAGTTGAATGTAAGCTGCAAGACTCATTCTGACCTAGCCTCAGAAGTCCCAGAAGACCACTTTCACTGCATTCATTGATCAGCCAAATTATTTAAAGCAAACTCAACTCCAAGAAGATAGAAAATAGACTCACCCCCTCAATGGTAGGTTAGCAAAGATATAGCAGACATCCTTTAACCTAGCACATCAAGAAAAACTATAATTGCTACATTTTAACTACCCCGTCCACTTCACACATTATCTGGTGATTCTCAGAAGCTTCAAATATATGTATTTAATTTATTCATTGCATCTCTCTCCACTCATAATATTTAATAAATATTTTCTGATTGCTTTGAAACTATGGTTCATCAATCAATTCCATTTATTTTTCTTGTGATTACTTCTTTCCTTCCTAACCATTCCCATATTGATTACAGTATTTCAAATGCCATTCTGGATCCTGAATAACTAATCTACTCAGTAACAAATAATGTAATCTTCAACATAACATTCTCTCTGAGACAGTGCCAGGCAGACAATGGAGACAACAATTCAAAAACACTTTCCAAGTTGAAGTACAATCTTAACAATGGCAGTACTTTTGAGGTATTTAGGTGGCTTTCACACCATGCTTTTTTAATGCCCCAAGGGGTAAGGGTACCAAATAAAGCAGTTTTCCAGATCTTATCAGTAGACCCAAAAGTAGAAATTAACTAGTAGTAGAAATCACTTATATTAAACCCCTTTCATTTGCATATATTTGTGTATAAATACCTAACTAATTGCTTTGAAGTAGCAATTAAGAGAACAATGGAGGAGAAAAAGGGGGCCTGAGGCTGCAACAGACAACTGGGAGACTGTATTTTAAAAGTCTATATTTTTACATATTTGATTTTATTTCTTAAATAAAGGGAAAGATACTGAATCATGCACACAAAGTACTACCAAAAGAATTAAATTGAGAGAAAGTTTCGACCTAATGATGCCATTTTCTGATAGACACCTTTTTAATTCTTCCCACCTAAATCTTGAATAACAAAGCCTTGTAATGTGTATAGAAACCAAAATTCTACAGACAGTGCTAAAGCAAGTTTTAAGATTCCCCTGACAAGCTCTTAAGTTGATAATGGCCCCTGTTTGAACTGGTATTTTTAAATAAGTAGTTGGGTAACATTCCTTTAGTATATAGAAAAGCCTGTATACTATCAGGAGGATCAGGTGGCCTTCCTTTCTTCTACTTTGTTGTCATGAACAATTCAGCTCTGGCCCCAAATTAGCATCATTCACTCAGCAAAACAAATGCCCCACATTTAACTCTTCTCACTCTTGTTACAATTTAGCAAGCACCTGTGTTTTCTTGAGCATGCTTTGTGGCATTTACTCCTACAATTGATTTTTTTTTTCTTTTTGCCCTCTTAACATTTATCCCTCTTCTGATAATAGCACCTTGATTTTTCTTTATGCAACCTCATCCCATATTCTCAGTCTCAGTGGCTTCTGATGAGACTCTCACCGCCAGAGCTAAGAATTGAGCCAAAAAAGGGAGGCATAGTTCAGAAATAGAAATAAATCAGAGTAAGACAAACATAAGAAAAAGGAGAAGAAAAAGACAAAGTGAAGAAGAAGTGGGGCTGGAATGCTGATGACATCGTTTGAGATCTTGGATCCAGTCATGCTTCAAACTACATTTTTCAGTTACACAAGCTAATTAATATTTGCTCTAACACACACACATACACACACACACGCATACATGCACACATATTTTATAATATTTATTTATATATTTATGTATTAGGATTTGCTTAAGCTGGTGTGATTTGAGTTCCTATCATTTAAAATTAAAGCTTGAAATTAGGCTTTACCAATACAGCCATTTACCAACTCAAAATATATTAGCAAAGTATTTCTTCTAGTTATTTATAGAACTGTTCTTGAAAGGCATTGTGAAATCTGAAATAGTACATTAAATTTACTTCACTGGTTTTAATATAATATGTGCAAACCAATAAAAGGCAGCCTGTTCAAATTACTTATATTTATTATGAGATTATTCAGTATTACTAACCAAAATAAAATTACTAAATGTACATAAATTAAACTTTTCTATTAATATACAACACAATCGTGTATTTGTACAGAGTCAGAATAAAAGGTCACAGAACCACAAACCTCTAGGTACACGCATTAGCATTCGTATAAGCACATGTATTTGGTGGCTTTGCTGGAGTAACAAACTACCTCAAAATCTCAGTGTTATATGAAACAAAGTTATGTTTCTTGTTCATATTGCATGTAGGCTTCAGGCCACCTGAGGGTCTGCTCCCATTGTGCGCTGCTCTGTCCATCTTCTCAGCTAGATTTCCAGGCTAAAGAAGCAGCCTCTATTTGGAAAGCACCATTCTCAGAGCAGGAAGCAGAAGCAAGATTACCATGTCATCCTATTTAAAGCTTCTGCTCCAACATGGCTTATATCATATTCACTCAAATTGCACTGTATCGGGGGAACCCACCCCCGATGGTTAACATGGGTTCTTTTCTATTTCCTAGGTGTCTCAGCTGGTTTGAGAAATAAAGGGAAAGAGTACAAGAGAGAGAAATTTAAAGCTGGGTGTCCAGGGGAGACATCACATGTCGGCAGGTTTCGTGATGTTCCCCCAGCCGTAAAACCAGCAAGTTTTTATTAGCGATTTTCAAAAGAGGAGGGAGTGCACAAATAGGGTGTGGGTCACAGAGATCACATACTTCACAAGGTAATAAAATATCGCAAAGCAAATGGAGGCAAGGCAAGATCACAGGACCACTGGATGGGGCGAAATTAAAATTGTTAATGAAGTTTCAGGCATGCATTGTCATTGATAACATCTTATCAGGAAACAGTGTTTGAGAGCAGACAACCTGTCTGACCAAAATTTATTAGGTGGGAATTTCCTTGTCCTAATGAGCCTGGGAGCACTACAGGAGACCTGGGCTTATTTCATCCCTTCGGTTTCTACCATAAAAGGCAGTTGCCTTAAAGGCAGCCTTAAGCGGGCAGTCTATAAATCTACCCTCAGGGCGCATTCTCTTTCTCGGGGATGTTCCTTGCTGAGAAAAAGAATTCAGTGATAGTTCTCCTATTTGCCTTTGAAAGAAGAGAAATACGTTTCTGTTCCATCCGGCTCACCGGCAACCAGAAGTTTTATCTCTCTTGTTCCTTGAACACTGCTGCTATCCTGTTCTTTTTTCAAGATGCCCAGGTTTCATATTGTTCAAACACACATGCTCTACAAAGAATTTGTGCAGTGTAACGCAATCATCACTGGGACCTGAGGCGACATATATCCTCCTCATCTTACAAAGAAGATGACGGGATTAAGAGATTAAAGTAAAGACAGGTATAGGAAATCACAGGGGTATTGACTGGGGAAGTGATAAGTGTCCATGAAATCTTCACAATTTATGTTCAGAGATTGCAGTAAACACAGGCATAAGAAATTATAGAAATATTAATTTGAGGGAACTAATAAATGTCCACGAAATCTTCACAATTTATATTCTTCTGCCACGGCTTCAGCCGGTCCCTCTGTTCGGGGTCCCTGACTTCCCGTAATAGCACTAGACAAATTTAAGAATAGGACAGGAAAGTTCATGTCATCTACACAGCTGTACTGCCAATTATAAGGCAAACACAAGGATCTATAAGTGCTTACAAATAGGAGAATCAATGATTTTGAACAATAATATTACCTGACAAAATAGACATGTCCTGTCTTTACCTAGCTGCTTTCTAATACACTGCTGTGGCTTAAGGGTAGTACCCAGGCTTTCACTGCAATTTTAGATCACTAATGTAAGAATTGATCTTCAAGTTGTAGATTTAAGGAGGGAAAATTTCTCCTTTACCCTCTGAAGATGTAGTGAAAATGAATTTATGATAGTCAGAATAATAGAAAAAGGCATACAAAATTGATCTAACAGGCAAGGGAGAAATATCATGGGAGAGTGAGTGCTCAATTTTTTTTAAAAAAAGAGAAAACCAAATTCTAATTTTGTTTCAGTGTACTTTTTATATTAAGGCTCAATATTAAAACCCTTTAATACATTCATTTAGCTTGAGTTTGTTTAACCATATAAGATTTTCTTTTACTCTCTTTTATTTTTCCAACTTTTCATATTCATTTAGTTTTACCTACAACAATTTTTCTCCACTTGTTCATTTTGTAACAATATTTAAGTGTACTCTACACTAAAAAAAAATGATTTTCCTTAAACAAAATCCGTATCTTCATGCATTCCTTATAGCCTTCCTCACCAAAAACACATCCTTGTAAACTGTATGTACAAAATTGTTTTTCTTATTTTTAGTAGTTTTAATTAACTACATTAATTAGAGCTTCAATTTTTAGCAACTGTAAACCAACAATAAAATTATGAACACTGTTTTATAATTTATAAAAATGTGTCTTTCTTAATGGAACAATATTTTTTAAAAAATTGGAACAGAACATATTTACTAACAGATCTAAATCTATTTTGTTTCTTTGTAATAAGAAACCAAAAGTAGATAAACTTAAATCTCCTGTTAATGTTTTAGTATTGTATATTACTTAGAAATAATCTAGAAATGTGATGAATATCTATCGTTAACTTAGCAAAACTAGAAGGGTATATTGCTAAAGTGACTTGGGAAATCTTTTAAGTAAATATAAGTATGATTATCCATGAAAAAAGTATATTTACCAACTTATATCCCATTTATATCTCTTTGATGTATTAATCCTTAAAAATTAGGCTTGGAAATTTTTTTACTTTATTTTATTTCATGTATTTTTTATTTCAATCATTTTGAGTAAAAGTGATTTTGGGTTACATGGATGAATTGTATAATGGTGAAGCCTGAGAGTTTAGTGCACCAATCACCCAATGTACTATATACATCATATCCAATATGTAGTTTTTTAATCCCTCAGCCCCTTCCTACCCTCCTGACTTTTGAGTCTTCAATGTCCACTATGCCACTCTGCATGCCTTTGCAGACCCACATCTTAGCTCTCACTTATAAGTGAGAACATACAAGTTTTCCATTCCTAAGTTGCTTCTCTTAGAACAATGGCCTCTAGCTCTATCCAAGTTGCTGCAAAAGACAATATTTCATTCTTTTCTTACAGCTGAGTAGTATTCTATGTATCTATATAACAAGTTTTCTTTATTTCTTCCTTTATTTATTTATTTTTTTGAGACAGAGTCTCACTCTGTCACCAGGCTGGAGTGCGGTGGTATGATCTCGGCTCCCTGCAACCTCCTGGGTTCAAGGGAATCCCCTGCCTCAGCCTCACAAGTAGCTGAAACTACAGGTGCACACCACCATGCCCAGCTAATTTTCATATTTTTAGTAGAGACCAGGTTTCACCATGTTGGCCAGGATGGTCTCAATCTCTTGACCTCATGATCCGCTCGCCTTGGCCTCCCAAAGTGATGGGATCACAGGCGTGAGCAACCACACCCGGCCCACTTTTTATTTATCTACACTTTGGCTGATGGAAACTTAGGTAGTTCCATATCCTTCCAGTTGTAAATTGTGCTGTGATAAACATCCACATGCAGGCATTTATATATAGATGTATATAGACTTCCTTTTTGGGGGGTAGATACCCAGTAGTTGGATTGCTGGATTGAATGGTAGATGAATTTTTAGTTTTTTGAGAAATATTCACACTGTTTTCCATAGAGGTTGTACTAATTACATTCCCACCAACATTATATAGGCATTCCCTTTTCACCATCCATGCCAACATATATTGTTTTTTTTTTTGATGTTTTAACGATGGCCACTCTGGATGGGGTAAGGTGTTATCTCATTGCAGTTTTAATTTGCATTTCCCTGATGACTAGATCTGAAGATGTAGTGATGTTGAATTCTTGTTCATATATTTCTTGGTCATTGTGTATATTCTTTTGAGAAGAAACTATTCATGTCATTTGCCCGCTTATTGATGCAATTTTATTTTATTTTATTTTATTTTTATTTTATTTTATTTTATTTTTCTGGCTTGTTTGAGTTCCTTTTAGATTCTGGATATTAATCCTCTGTTGTATGCATATTTTGTAAATACTTTTTCCCATTCTTCTATATGTGGCTATCCAGTTTTCCCATATGTTTGAAAAATTTTATCAGATGTTAGACACAGTTTAGTCATCTTGGTTTTTTTTCTATTAATTATTATATAGCACATGTATAACAGGTAGTTACCATCCAAACAAAAACTACTGAGGTGTTTTGCTGATAATTCAGAAGATAAAATGTTTCTACTAAACCAACAATCTTTAACTCATCTAATTTCCTAAGGATTTATTTAAGTCAAATAAACTTTGAAATGTATTTGGGCTTAATTATTTAGTTCATACATGCTCATTTTATCTCTATGTCAATTTGGTACCATGTAGATAATATATAAACGCATGTATAGAAACAAACATGTAGACACAATATGCAACACACATACACGTGTGCATCCAAAGCCAAATTAATTAGGTTGCTCAATACAAAAAAAGAGCAAAATTTCAGACCTGAGATGAGCCCATCTGTGTATCTTGAGACTCTGTAAGGAAGGCAGAAATCCCCAGTAAAGATGTCAGTGGCACATTTTTTGTGTGTTCCTCTGTAGGTCTCAGGGTCACTAGAAGTCTCCTTTAGATCACTTCCTGTGATACCCGAGGCTCTGATGTTTTCTCTCAGAAATTTTTTAGTCCTTAACCTTCAAATAAAAGAACTAGGGGCTGACAAAGGTGGCAAAAGGAAGGAGAAGCAGAAGTAAATGCAAGAATGGGTCTTAAAGTAACCAGTTTCAGGAGAGCTTAAGTTTCACAAAAAGGCCAATGAAGATCTAGTTAGTAGGAGTTCAAGAAAAAGAAGTCCAGCTGACTTAAAAGTAACTAACAGGAGAAACAGGATTCAAAAGGGAAAAATCAGAGGCCTTTAAAAAATATTACAGCCTGGATTTTAGCTTTTAATTAAGCAGCTTTTGACCATAGAATGCTTAAAACATTTTATCATCAAACTTTAGCCAAGCAAAGAGCAAACTTTCCCATTTACCAGCTTTTTTCCCCTGAAATTTGCACCTAGAAGGAGTTTTGGATGCTGGTAAGAATGGGTGGGCTTTGGAAGCAGCAGGCCTTCCCCTGGAACCAAGGGACTAGAGCGGGCTGTAAACGGGGCAGCATCTTTCCCACTGCCTGGGAGGAACCTTCTGCTGACTTGCTCAGAGATTAGGCTCAGGACAGAGGCAGGAGGCCTGTCTCTCTGGCCCAGTCTGTGGCTAGTCACAAGGGTCTCTCCTACCCACTCCTAAGAAAGACCACATAAAAATCTAATGAACAAAGATGAGAAAGACAGGGCAAAAAGAGCTTCCAGAGTAAGATGTCTGTTTTTGTCTCTACTGGTTCCTTTCTTTCTGAGTATATAGCTCCATGTTTACCTTGGGAGAGAAGGTTAAACAAACAAAAAAGTTTCTATCATGCTCTGAATATAAACCAAAGGAGTATATGAACAATGACCTATAAACCAAAACAAATATTCACATACAAGACCAAAGCCCAGAAGCCCTTTGTGATTTTAGCCAGTCTCCAAAGAAGAACAGACAACTGAAGCCCCAGACCTCAAAACAGCCTAAAGGAAGGCAAGTGTTAGTAGGCATAGATGAGGTACAACACACATTTCTATCCAGCCATATCCTCAGGGATTCCAACCTTTGAGTTAGTCATCTGCACACAGCTGACTGACAACCAATGTGCCCCTAATCAATGAAAAACGAAGAGATGAAGAGTTGGTAAGACAAACAGAAAAGCAAAAGATTTTCATGGTAAGGAAAGGATTACTAGTCAAATGGGTACCCCAAAGAGTCAAGAGTCACACAAATATAAATTCAAAAAGATTTTTACAAATAACTCCAATTAACTATCATAAATGTTTCTCTCCTGAGTCAAACAAGGTTATATCTCTAAGGGACTTGTTCCCTGGCCAGGAATTGACCCCAGGCAAAAGCACTGATAGTGCAAATCTTAATCACTAGACCACAGGTTGAAGCATCTTGTAGCAAATCTCACAGAAAATTCAAAACAAGCAATTGGATCATTCAAAAAGAAAAATAAATTTACTTTAAATCTGATTTTTGCTTTTCAATCTTGCCAATGAATTTTTTGAAGTAGATATTATATTTCTCTTGTAACTTTTTATAGATACACATCAAACAGCTATTTAAAAGAAAAATGTCTTTTAAATGCAGTCAATTTATTCCAAAGATGACTCAAGCCAGTAAGCCTTTCTCATAGAAAGGCCTGAGCAAATTACTGATACTGTTTGTGTATTTTCACTTTTTTTCTCAGTCTTGCTAGATGTTTATCAATTTTATTAATCTTTTCAAATAATTGGTTCTTGGTTTTGCTAAATTTTCTACGTTTTAATATTTTCAAAAATTTCTGTAAAAGCAGAAATATTTTAATATTTTCTGCTTTTACGTTTATTATTCTCTTGCATTGTTTACTTGGGTTTATTTTGTCCTTTTTAAGGTTTTTTTTTTTTGGTTTTGTTTTTGCTTTTGGCTTTTGTTTGCCTGGTTTTGCTTAGTATGTTTTTGATAAAGGAGCCAGGGTTTTTGTTGTTGTTGTTGGTTTGCCTTTTTCCCCTAGGTTTTTGATAAGGAAGCTTAATTATTGATTTGAAACTGCTTTTTTTTTACCTAATTTTTGAATTTGGTTCCATAAATTTTCTTCTTAGCACTGCTTTAGCTGTGTCTAACATATTTTAATAAGCTTTATTTTCTTTCAATTAAATATTCTTTTTAAAATTTTTCTTGGGACTAACTTTTGACCCATGGATTATTTACAAATATACTATTTAGCTTCCAGATGTTTGGAGACTTTCGGCAATAATTCTCTTATTGATTTCTAATTTAATTCCATTGTGGTAAGCAAACACCTTCTGTATAATTTCAGTTAGTTTAAATTTTCAAGATTTATTTCATGGCCCTGGATACAACCATGTGATTCATGAGCACTTGAAAATGAGTGTATTTTGCTGTTGCTTCTTTAAAACTATCGAGTAAATACTGTTGGTTGATGGTATTGTTGAGTTCTTCTGTATCCTTACTAATTTCTGCCTAGTTTTCTTATGAATTTTTGAGAGAGGGGTGTTGAGGTCTCCAAGTATAATAATGAATGTCTATTTTTTGTTTCAGTTCTGTCAGTTTCTGCCTCATGCATTTTGTGGCTCTGTTGTGTTGCTTGGCGCATACACATTTAAGATTACTGTCTTTTTCATAGGCTTTAACTTTTATCAGTGCATGGATCCTGCTGTCTTTCCAGTAATTTTCTATACACTGAAGACTACTTTGTCTATTATTAGTGTAGCCACTTCTGATTTCCTTCAATTCTTTGCATGATATATCTATTTTTTAAATAGTTGGATCATTTTGCCAATTTTTGTCTTTTAATTGGTGTAACTACATTATTTATATTTAATGTAATTATTAATACATTAAGCCCTCCATTTCAGTTTTAGTTGCTGTTTGTTCTTTCAGCTTCTCGTTTCTTTGTTTTCTTTTTCCTGCCTTTCTGTGATTCACTTGAAGTTTGTCAGAGTTCTATTGAGATTTAGAAGAAGTGCTTTTGTGTATATTAAAATACTATAGATAAACTATATATAAAACTTTATGTAGCTGTTTCAGCGGTTATTCTATGTATTACATTGTGTGTGTGTTTTTGCTTGTGTGTGCATGTATGTGTGTGTGTATAGTGTTCTATCACAGTCTACTGGTGACATTATTTTATTATTCAAAAAATTATAATAATTATATCTCTCTTTAGTTCTCTCTGCCCTCCCCAGTTATAATATAGTTGTCTTAAATATTTCCTCTGCATATATTTATAGCCACATTTTACACTGTTATAATTTTTGCTTCAACTATCAAAAAAATTAGAAAGCTTGAGAAGAAGGAATTGCTATTATAAATTTTTCTTACCTTATTCTCTCCTCTTCACTGATCTTAAAGAGTTTCTTATTTTACAGTTTCTTAATGTTTAAAGAAGTGTTCTCTAGCCATTAATTTAGAATAGGTCTGAGACTAGACACGTTCATTTTGTTTTATTTTCTCATTTTAGAATATCTTTACTTCCTCTTCATTCCTGAAGAATTTCTTTTTGCTGGGTATAGATTTCTGGGTTGACAATCAGTTTCTTCCAGGCTGTGAAAAATATTCATCTAGCTTCCCAGCTTTTTCTCTGTTATTTTTCTAAAGGTAATGTGTCATTTTTCTCTGGCCACTCTCAAGATATTTTGCCCTTAGTTTCCAAAAGTTTAATTACAATGTATTGTTGCCTGGATTTCTTTCTTTTTCTGATTTGTGTTCAGTCATCTTCAATCTGTAGATTAAAGTCTTTTGAACAAATTTGAGAAGCTTTCAGTCATTATTTATTGGTATAGTTTTTCAGCCTTGTCCTCTTTCTTATCTTCTGGAACTCCAGTGGCATGGAAGTCAGATCATTTATGATAGTCACATGGTTTCTCAGGATTACCTCATTTTTTTAGTCTATCTTTTCTTTGTTGTACATACTGGGTAGCTTCTATTATTCTATTTTCCAGCCAACTGATTATCTGCCCTATCCATATTGCTATTGAGCTCCTCCACTGTATTTTAAAAATTTTATCTTTCAGTTATAAACTTATTTTATAACTTTCATTTCTCTATTGAGACTTTCTCTTTTCAGTTTGTTTTGAGTATTCATAATTGCTTATTAAAGTAGTTTTATGATAGCTGCTTTATAATCTTTGTCAGAAAATTTTAACATTTCTGTTATGTCAGTGTTGCCATCTTTTGATTGTCTTTTTTTCATTCAGTTTGAGATCTTACTGATTTTTGATATGACAAACCATTTTTAAAAGACAACTGGAAATTTTTGTGTCACAAAATTTTCAATCTTATTAAAACTTCTATTTTAGCTGGCTTTCTTTTATGTAACTCTGATCAGGAAAGAGGAAGGCATCACCACAGAGGTAGAATTTCAGCTTGGTACTCAGCCTTCATTGACACAGAAGTTAGGTAAGTTTCCTCATTACTCCTAGACAGAAGTAGGGGATTTGACTCCCATTTTGTCTCCACTGACAGCAGTGGGGCTGCCCTTGTCACCACTGGGTGATGGTGAAAGATCATACTCTACATTAGGTCTCCTTGACACCACCCAGCTAGAGAATGAGAACATTATTGCCAGGCACGAGTAGAAATCCAGGCTCCCACATTATATGCACTAACACGGTGAATGAGGAGCTCGTTACTGGCCAGCAGGGATTGCAATCTGGGCTTTCTACATGACCTTCAAAACCAGCCCAGCAGGGGCACTGGGATTTTGCTAATAGCCTTGAGTGGGTCCCTACTCAGCCTTTGCTGGTAGGATGGGGTCAGAGCTTTAGCTAGAATAGAGCAGGTTTTCTCCAAATTTTTTTGTCTTGCTAGGCTGTTCCTTTCTAATTCTTTGTCTAGGGCTTTAATTGGAAATTTTGACATCTGTGCAAGTTGGTATTTTTAGTTCACCGGCTTCATTAGCTCTAGGTCAGGATATATGAGGCAAAAGGAAAACCCAGGTAACTGATCACCATGTTATTCTTTAGGTCCTAAGAATCTTGACCAATCAGCCATCTTCTCTTATATCTTTCAAAAATGTCTTATGTTTGTTCTACATATAAATATTCCAGTATTTATACGTAAAAATATTCTTAGTTGTATTTAGCATGATGATGAGGGAAGTATGTCTACTTCATCTTCTGGAAGCAGAAGTCAAATTAGAAAACTTTAAAAAAATGATTGCACTTATAATTGTTTATTTTTTTAAGTTGGTTTCCTTTTTTCTGAAAACTCAATAGTCCAGTTCATGTGAAAGATTTCCCAGGAAATAACAGAATTACAAAAAGAATATTTGCTACTGTGATTATACAAATGAATGCATTCAAAATGTGCTTAAAATATTGGCATCTGTTCAATCTCCAAGTCCCAAAGTCCCAGGAGATGAATAATGTATGTGTGCTTTCAGTTAATATACAGGGGCAGTGCTTGAGCCAGACACATGTAGCACAGTCTTGGGATAGAGGTTAAGACCGAGTAAAACATGGCAGTCACAGGTAGGCAGACAGACTTGGGAGGAGACCAGGCTTGCTAATAGTCTTTTAATTTCATTTCATCTCACTTCATCTTTACAGTAGCCCTAGGAGTCAGGTACTTTTAGTGATTTCAATCTTATAGAAGGGGAAAGAGAAGCTTAAGAATTCAATAATTTTTCCAAATTTTCAGAACTTCTAAGTAAAGGAGACATTGTTCAAAACTTGTGTGTCTGACTCTAATTAATCTCCAGACTCTTAACTATTAGAGATTAGAGATGCTCAGATACAATGACTCTAATATTAGTATTTCAGACTGGGGGATATAGCAATCATATTCAAGAGTTATAATGATCTCTAATATCAGTTTAAATGATTCTGCTAAGAGAGGGATTCAAAAAGTAGCTGTGGGTTTTCATCAGATGTACTGAGTCTCAATAAGTGAGATTCTAGCACAAATACAGTGTACTTATTTGCTGAGAAGCATGACAGCAGCATCAGAAAAAAACAGGCAAGGAGAGAAAAGCCTTAGTTTATGGACTAGGGTCAGAGTAAAAAATTCTAGACCTGTTTGAAAGAATGTCGTGGAGATGTAAGAAGTGGTCATGGAACTCACAGGGAGAGGGGAAGCCTGCCCAAGTGACTGTAACATTGACTAATAGTCAGTAATCATGTTGATAATGATGACTACCAGTTAATGAGTCCCTGCCATATGCCAAGGACTAGGCTAGATACTTAAATATGTTTCAGTAATTGCAACATACCACAGCAGCTTAGGCTTGAATTAAGTGCACTGGGTTTCCTTTATCATAATGGAATATCCTGAAAGGATATACTTGAGATTCCAGCAAACAGCACCAAAGGCTTTAGAGCCCTTATTAGGAAAAACAACATTATAAGAAATTCATGAATAAGAGAATGGGCATTTTTTAAGTTTTCTTTTACTATTTTTGATTTTTTTCTTTTTTTGAGATGGAGTCTTGCTCTGTCGCCCAGGTTGGAGTGCAGTGGTGTGATCTCGGCTCACTGCAAGCTCCACCTCCTGAGTCCACACATTCACCTGACTCAGCCTCCCAAGTAGCTGGGACTACAGGTGCCCGCCACCATGCCTGGCTAATTTTTTTTGTATTTTTAGTAGAGACAGGATTTCACCATCTTAGCCAGCATGGTCTCTATCTCCTAACCTCGTGATCTGCCTGCCTCAGCCTCCCAAAGGGCTGGGATTACAGGCATGAGCCACCACACCCGGCCTTTATTTTTATTTTTGGGGGGTACACAGTTGGTATGTATATTTATGGGGTACATAAAATATTTTGATATGGGCATGCAATGCACAATAGTCACATCGTAGATTTAACACCTGGTATCCATCCCCTTAAGCATTTATCCTTTTTGTTACAGAAAATCCGATTATACACTTTTAGTAATTTCTAAATGTATAATTAAATTATTATTGACCATAATCACCCTGATGTGCTATCAAATACTAGGTCTTGTTCATTCTTTTTTTAAAAATTTCAAAATATTTATTGGACAGAAATATACACATAAGCCCCAAAGAAAACAATATGACAAAGTTTATATGTAAAATGTAATTTTTCGCTAATTAATATATTTACTTTGTGTTCATGGCTTACAAAATGACTGATCTTTCCCTTCGATCCCTCTGTACTTTTGTGTATCTGGCAGAAAAGTTCTTAGTCTGGCTATGGGCACACAGAAACTTCCTATCGATGATTATGTTCAAAGGTTTATTTACCTTCCCCAGAATAAATTGGGGGACTGGCACTGTCTGGATCGATCACAGGAAAGATACTCAGGAAGCTCTGATCGTCTTGAGTTTCATGTTTATGAGCAAAAAATGGACGCAGCAGCTCTCCAACAGACATTTTGTTGAATGTGTAGATATGGCACCCATCACTAACATCATAAAAATAGCCTCATGCCTGTATCCAGGAAAATCCCCACTCTGTGCAACTGGGGACTCACCCAGAGAATAGACAAAGGCATAGTGCTGGCAGCAAAGACCTTTCCTTTGCTAGAACCCCCCAGTCCAGAAGCCAAGTTCTGAAGAAATTACAATTCTTTATTGCTTATTCATTCTTTCTATTTTTTATACTCATTAACTATGTCCAGCTCACTCCCACACCTATCTATCCCCACTACCCTTCCCAGCCTCTGGTAACCATGTTTCTACTCTCTATGTCCATGGGTTCAATTGTTTTAATTTTTAGGTTTTAATTTTTAGCTACAGTGCAGCTTAAGTCTGATGTGTCTCTGTTGAGTTTCTGTCTGGGAGATCTATCCAATGCTGAAAGTAGAGTGTCGAAGTCTCCAGCTTGTATTGAGGTCTATTGCTCTCTTTCGCTCTAATAATATTGCTGTATATGTCTAGAAGCTCCAGGGTTAAATGCATATATGTTTACAATTGTTTTGTTCTCTTGCAGAATTCACCACTTTATCATTATATAATGACCTTCTTGTCTCTTATTAACCATCACCCGGTTAGCATCTGTGTTCACTCAAGGCCCTAGGGCTCTACAAGCAGCAGGTAGTGAAGCCAATTAGGTTTGTGTCTTTTCCTTCAGTACAGTGAGTTCTTCCAGGCGCTAGGCAGGTCCAGAAATGTTGCCTAGGAGCCAGGGATCGAAGTCAAAAACTTTAGAAATTTACCTGACATTCTCTTCTCCCGTGGCTAAGCTGGCATTCAAACCACAATATAAAGCCCTTCCCACTCGTCCTTCTCCTTTCCACAGGCAGAAGAGCCTCTCCAGTGAAGAAGTGTAGCCTTCTTCAGCTACATGGTGACATGGAGCCCACCATGAGGATCCTGGATGCTCAGCTGCCTCTGATCTGAGGAGCTGACACAGAAATAACTTTCATTGCTCATGGATGACTCTTCACAAGGCCAGAGTTGGTACTGCTCTCCAAATACCAACTCAAGGCCATTTGAGAACTCCTGCTGTGGAGAAGATGAGGTTTCTCCAGTGAAGAAGCTTTCTCCGGTGGTGTGGTCACCACCACCACCGGCCCAAAGCAGGTTCTGCCAGGCCACTGCCCATATTCACTTAAAGCCCAAGGGCTCTTCAGTCAGCTTGTGGTGAATGCTACCAGGCCTAGGGCTCACCCTTCTAACCCAGGGCATAAATCTCCAAGAACTTAGGCCTAGACTTAGAGACCCCAAAAGCCTGCCTGTTGCTCTACCCCACTGTGGCTGATCTGGTGTCCATGGTGCAAGACAAAGTCATCTTTACTTCCTCCTCTGCTTTTCTCAAACAGAAGGAGTCTTTCACCATAGCCACCACAGCTGGGAATGTGCTGGGTCACACCCAAAGAGAACATGTCTCAGAACCCAAGCCCACGGTGTACTATTTGGGTATCACCACTGGTTATTCAGGGTCCAAGGGCTCTTTAGTCAGCAGGTGATGAATCCTGCCAAAGCTGAGTCCTTCTCTTCAAGGTAACAGGTCCCCCTTTGGCCCAGTGTGTGTCTAGAAATGTCATCTGGGAGCCAGGTTTTGGAATGGGGGCCTCAGAGGATGGGCATTTTATCCACCTCCTGTCCCAAGTTAGGACTGGTCCAGAACACAGGCTGCAGCTAAAGCTGCCATTGAACAGATCAGTGACCTATAAGGATTAGAAATAAAGAACTGAGGCATGAAGACTCACCTTCACTAGGGATACACAGATTCTTCCAAATCCAAGAGGTGAAAATCAATAAAAGAGAGTATCCCTGTAATCCATCCACTTATCAACCATTAATTTGTCAATTGTTGACTGTCTGATCTATGCTTGGACTCATGCTATGTCCTCAGGATACAGAAAAGAACAAAGCAAGCCTGATTTCTCCCTGTATTGAGCTTACTAACACCAGAGCCTGCATAACACTATTGATTGATTGGTTAATCTCAGAAAATACTTGACATAGTGGATTGGCTGCTTAAATATGGAGGTGTCCCTTGCAACAAGGGTTATAATACAATTGTGTAGCAGAGAGACAAAACCTAGCCTAGGGGAACAGAAAGCCTTGCCAGAGGAAGTGACATTTAAACGGATGCCTTGATTTTGAATGGAGTGAGCAGGGTCAGAGTTCAGAAAGTACCAGTCAGAGTGAATAGCCTGTGCAAAAGCCCGGAATATGGGAGTGGCCCTGCACACTGCAAAAGTCATAAGAAGGTGGCTGCTCAGCCCTGTGACAACAGAGGCAGGAGAGAATTATATTAGAGGGGAACACGGAGACGGGCTGGTGGGCAGCATAGGAAGTGTCTGTGAAGTGGCCAGTTCAGTTTAGTTACTTTATGGGTGATGAGAACCTCTCTAACTCTCTGCTGCCTTTTCTATCTTTATACTAAGCACAAAGAGCGAGGATGTGAAAGGTCCTCGTCTTTATATCTTGAAAACCTCATCTTCTCCACAGCAGGCGTTCTCAAATGGCCTCGAGTTGGTATTTGGAGAGCAGTACCAACTCTGGCCTTGTGAAGAGTCATCTATGAGCAATGGAAGTTATTTCTGTGTCAGCTCCTCAGATCAGAGGCAGCTGAGCATCCAGGATCCTCATGGCGGGCTCCATGTCACCATGCAGCTGAAGAAAAGGGACTTGGAACTCTGCCAGCTACAAGCTCTAGTACTGAGGAGCTAAAGGGTGTGTTTTAAGCTACTTCAAAACCTATGATTCTTTTTTCTCTTTGAAGCTCATTATGGCACTGAGCCAACTATTAGGAATCCCACTGAAGTCTAATGCCAAAAAGCAGTATAAAGGTATAATTTTTACCCCATTCAAGCATCCTACTTTGCTGAAACCCATCTCATTGTAAAACTACAGAATAGCTTATTTCATGTATTCTTTCCCCCACTTATAAGTGAAATTATTTTAGCAAGACTTTCATTTGTGTGTTTACGTGCAAGAATGGGTGTCACACCTTTGATTGAGTAAATACAGTATGCAGCAGAATAATTAAGTGCACAGGCTTATTTTGTTTATTTCATAAATATTTAAAGATACCAACTATCGGTGAGGCCCATTTCTAGGTGCTAGAGATGCAGTAGAGAAGAGATTCACAAAGTTACTTTTTGTGTAGGGCTTATAGTCTATAGTTGAGGCAATAAATAGGTAACAAAAAAAAAAAGGAAATAAAGATAGAGGCAGAGAAAAGAAAAAAAAAGAAAGGATGAAAGGAAGGAAAGGAGGGAAGAAGAAAGTGAGGGAAGACATTTCAGGCAGTGATAACTAGGAGAAAAATTAAAAGGATAGTGTGAATAAACCATACATGGACATGTGTTCTGATTAATTATTACTATGTAACACACTACTCCAAAATTTAGTGGCTTAACACAACATTATGTTTTGTTTACAGTTGTTGTGGGTTGAGAATTCTGGAAAGATTCAGCTGGATGGTGTGTCTATGATCCACACAGCAGCAACTGGGGCAGGAAGATTCACTTCCAAAAACCATTCACATGTCTAGCACCTCGGAGTCTCTCAGGGTGTTTCTCTCTCTCTCTGTCTCTCTCTATATATTCACATGGCATTTTATCCTTAAAAGCTGCTCCACGTGGCTTATGTTTCTCAAAGTATGGCAGTTAAGGGGATTCACACTTGTAGTTATGTGGCAACTTGCTTCTAAATGTGAGTAAAATTCACCAACTTTTTATGGCCAGAGCCTAGAAACTGACTCAACACTTCTACCATATTCTGTTGGTGTGAGCAGTCACAGAACCCACCCAGACTCAAGGAGATGCTATATAAACTCTACCTCTCCAAAGGAGAGGTACCAAAGCATGCGTTGCTATCCTTAATCCACCGCAGGGTCTCCAGCATAATGTTGAGTGATCAAGGATGGCTTTCTACCTAGGCGGCATTTGAACTGAGTCCTGAATGGCAAAAAGAAACTAAAATGCTTACTTCTGACAGCAGACTATACTAGGCAGAAATAATAGCAAGTACCAAAACCCTAAAGCATCAAAAATTGATATACTTAAAAGGAGCAAAAGCTATCTAGCAGATAGGGCTTGGTGACTGAGAGGGAGATTTTAAGGAGATGAGGGAGGAAAAGTAGTCAATAGACCCTGAACTGAAATTCATATACTATTCTTAGTGTGAGGGAAGACACTGGAAACTTTTGAAATTTGTGTGAACTAATTTACATATTTAAAGGATTATAGAGGTTCAAGAATAGCAGTTGGAAGAGCAGTAAGGGAACTATTACAGTAATCCAATTAGATGATAATGTCTTGGACTAGGTTGGTTCCAGTGGAGATGGATTTGAGATGAATGTAGGTATAAGTATAGATATAGGTATAAATAAATTAAACATGGGTAAAGGTGTAGGTGCATATATAGGTATAGGTACAGACATATATATGTAGATATAGTACAAAGATGGGGTATGTTGCTCTAGATGTAAATAGAAACAGAAATTTAGATATAGATATGCAGAGAGAAATAGACACAGATATAGAATTAAAGATAAGGTATATAGATAGAGATAAAGATATACTGTCATTCCTTGGTATAATCAGAGGATTGGTTCCAGAACACCCACATATACCCAAATCTGCACATACTGAAGTCCTGCAGTTGGTCCTGAGGAATCTGTATATAGGAAGTTTTGCATCCAGGAAATATTGTATTTTTCATCCATTTTGGTTGAAAAAAATTCATGTATAAGTGGGCCTGCACAGTTAAAACCCATCCCCTTCAAGGGTTAACTGCACAAATATAGATTTAGATAAAAATAGATCTAGATATCAATATAGAAATTGATATATGTATTTAGGCAGAGGTGGAGACACAAGAACAAGGAGAGATATTTGAGATGGAGACAACAGAATTTGCTAAAGGATTAGTAAAGGGGTGAATACATAAAACAACTCAAGGATAATGTGAGCAACTGGAGGCAGAGCAATGCTGTATTTTGAGTTAAGGGAGACAGATTTATGGATATTATTCCATAAAGAGGTAAAATAAGCCCAAGGAAACTTCTGAAATCTGCAATACTTGAGGAGAAAATGTCTCAAGTTCTGTAGGTACCTACTGATTTTGTTTTTTCTTTTTCTCTCTCAGATGAGCAGTCTCCCTTGCCTCTATATTTTATCATAGCAGTTCTCACCTCTGAAATATTGTAATGGGCAAAGCATCATAAATTTTGGAGAGAAACAGGCCTATATTTAAACCCCATTTCTGCAACACATAAGCTGTGGACTGTGGGTAAATTCACTCACTTCTTTAAGCTTAAGTTTCTTCAACTACAAAATGGCAATAACTTTTCCTGTCTTATAGGACTGCTATGAAAATTAAAGGTAAAAAATGTGTGTGATTAATTTAGCACCACATCTAGAAATTAGTAGGGCTCAAGAAATGTTACCATCATTTTTCTGATACTCTTGAACTTTTCAAAATCCTACTTGTTCTTCAAGCCCCAACCTTTCTCAGCTGCTTTATGAAACTTTTTCAATCATCTCCATTCCTCATTGCATTATTCCAAAATTATTTTCATTGAGCTAATGCAATTCCTCAATCAAACTGTAATTTTCTTGAAGGTAGTGATTCACTCTTCAATATCATCCTTTTTCTATAACATGCAGCCCAAAGCTGAACATTCCATAAGTACTCTATAAATCCCTATTGATTGTTTTCTGTTTCTTTCTTTTTAGTGAATTGATTAGTTCTCCACCAAAATATTGAAGGTCCAATGCAAAACTGACTCTAAAATATATTTAATATATAGAGTTCAATGGGTTTTCTTAATTAATATGACAGGGACTTTTAAAATAATTTTTTTGATTTTCTTACTATTTTCAGGTGATTACCATACTAAACAGAATCTTATAGATGTAAAAATGAAGACCTCTGTAATGAATGATCTTTTCTATTAAGTTTTCTGAAAGCTAGACAATCAACATCTACAAATTACGTTGATGTGTCATAGTATTAAATGAATTGTATTAAATTAGAACATTTGTGAATATTGAAAAATTTGTTCAATACTCTTGATATAAAATTTACCTCTAAAAATCGAACCTCCTGAGAAAGACATTGTATATTGCATTTGAAAATGTATTTGTGAAAAATAGTTTGTTTTATTAAAAATGGGAGTACTGGGCAAAGTTACATATTAAAATAACATCTTGTGCTCCTCTCTAACCATGAAAATGTTCTCTTTCTCACACAGCCTAAAAAGGCATGCTCACCAAAGTTGGTGCTCTTCCTCTCACTAGAAAACTTACCACCATTCAGAATGAAGCTTTGTTTCCAATTCTGGTTATATGTAAGCAATGATATCTTTGTCAAATATCTTTAATGTGAAGAGAGTTTCTCTTCTGGTAGAGTCGTTTTATTGTTTTTATTTTGGTTTTGTTTTTTTAGACAGGGTCTTGCTCTGTTGCCCAGACTAGAGTACAGTGGCATGATTCACAGCTGACTATAGCCTCTACTTTGCAGGCACAAGCAATCCTTCCACCTCAGCCTCCTGAGTAAATGGAACTACAGGTGCACCCACAACACCAGGCTAATTTTTTTGTGTGTGTGTGTTTTTTGTAGAGACAAGATCTGTTGCCCAGGCTGATCAGGGACCTCTAAGCTTAACTAATCCTCCCACCTCAGCCTCCTAAAATGCTGGCATTATAAGCATGAGCCACCACACCTGGCCTCTTCTGGTAGAAACTTTACAATGTGTTTGTAAAATTACTTATCTTTGATTTAGGAATCTCTGTTTTCCGGATATATTTGTTTTATTTCATTGTTGTCTTTCCAGTAACTTATTGATCTTAGTATTCAGTGACTTTCTACATGGAATACTTTTATAAAATAATAATCTTTATTTTAATAACTTAAAATCATGTAAGATATTTCAAATAATGAATAGACTAATATTCCCTTAGTGCACTGTGCAAATCCTTTTGTTGGCATATTCTTCTTATCAAAATCACAAATAGAGTGTTCTATAACAAACACTACACACAACCACACACACACAAAAATTATAAAATAAGAAATATTGAGAGTGGCCAAGATGGCCAGCTAGAAGCAACTAGTGTGTGTGGCTGTCATGGAGAGGAATGGAAGGGGTGAGTAGATACAATACCTTCAACTGAAACATCCAGGTACTTACATTGGGACTAATCAAAGAAACAATTTGACTCGTGGAAAACGAAGAAAAGCAAGACAGGAGGACAGCCCACCCAGGAGCAACACGGAGCCAGGACAACCTCCCCTACCAAGGGAAACAGTGACTGAGTGTGTGACCTGGGAAACCCCACTTCTCCCACAGATCTTTGCAACCCTCAGGTCAGGAGATCTCCTTGTGAACCCACTCCACCAGGGCCTTCAGTCGGACATACAGAGCTACACGTATTTTTGGCACTCATGGAGACTCTGGGACCTTAGATACCTGGGCTTTGGGCTTCCTGGCAAAAGTAACTGCAACTCCAGCAAAGTGGGAGGTTAGACCCCTGCATATAAGCCAAGGAAAGAGGCTGAATCCAGACAGCTCAGCAGCGACAGCCTGCAGGCCTCACTTCCATGGCACCTCACAGAATAAGACCCACTGACTTGACATTCCAGCCAGTCACCAGAGCAGCCTTGCACTTCCCAAAAAGGAGCTCCTGGTGGGAAGGGCAGGTGACCATCTTTGCTCTTTGGGCACCTTAGCCTTTCCAGCCTTCAGGCTTTGGAGAATCTGAGCTTACCAAGGGTAGAAGGGATCCTCAAGCATAGCACAACTGCTTTACCAGAATGTGGCCAGACTGCTGCTTCAAGCAGGTGCTGGATCACCGAGTGAGACCTTCCAAAAGGGGCCTCCAGCCACCCCTGCCCATGTTCCCCAGCTGACAGAGATTTGAATCCTCCCTGAGACAGTGCTCCCAGAGGGAGGGGTGGGCTGCCATCTTTCCCATTTGGGCAACTTAGGCCTTCTAATATTCAGGCTTCAGAGCATCCAAGGTAACTGCAGGCTGAAGTGGACCCCCAGCACAGCATAAATGCTCTATGAAAATGTGGCCAGACTGCTTTGTTAAGCAGGTCAGTGATCCCAATTTTCCTCACTGGGCAGGACTTCCCAACTGGGGTCTCCAGCCACCTGCTACAGGTGCATTTGAGCCAGCAACAGGCCCATACCTCACCTCCCTGGGATGAAGCTCCCAGAGAGAGTGTCAGGCCCCCATCTTTGTTGTTTCTCAGGCTTCACTGATGATACCTCCAGGTGCTGGAAAATCTGAGGCAACTAGGGACTGCAGCGGGCTCCCAGCATACCACAGCAGCCCCACAGAAAAGTGACCAGACTGCTAGCTGGGTCCTTGTTCCCATATCTCCTCAATGGGCAGGTCCTCCAGGCCTGGGCCCCAGCCACCTGCCACCAGAGCTATTGAGCTAGTACCAATTCGCCAACTCCCTGGACAGAGCCTCCAGGGGCAACTGAAATTCTCTTTGCCACTGCTTCTGCAGTGGAACTACCCTTACCCTTGCACTAACAAAATAGCAAAGATCTTAAATGCCTTATCCACACCTCCAACAAACTGCAGTCTAACCAAGTAGAGGAGGCCAGTCTGTCTCCCAAGGGTCCCACATATCCCCCACTGCTTGTCACCAGACAGAGAACTCCTGCCCAGACCCTCCACCCAGGGCTGATTGCACTAAGCAATTCCTGTTCTGCATCTCTCTGGAGTGGAGCCCCCAGGAGACAAGCAAACCACTATTGACCACAGTCATTACTAAGGTCCCTCCCTCTGCTGCCTCCAAGTTGGGGAAGGAACATAAGCACTGAGATCTCTCCAGAGCTGCAGTGGGCAACCCAGGAGTGTCAAGTCATGATCTACTGCCAGCACTCAAGGTAGGAAGGAATGCATGCTTTCAGAACATTGAGAGGGAACATGGCTGCAACTGTGAGGAAACATAAGGGAACCACACAACTGAGCAAGAGTCTACCAACTCACCAATAAGCCTAAGTGCCACCTGCTGGATCATACCCCAAAACTTCAACACCAAAAATACCATGCTAATTTATCCCCCTCTGAAACCAGAGACAGTTAGCTTCAAATAAAGACCCTGCACAAAGCACTGGCCAGGTGAAAACATCCAGAAAATAAGTTGTTGATTGACTATAATCAACCTGCACTGCAGTTAAAGAAACACCCATGCTCAGTTCTCCAACAAGTTCTTAACCAGGCTGAACTGGCTGGAATGACAGAAATAGAATTCAGAATATGAATAGAAGCAAAGATCACTGAGATTCAGTAGGATGGCAAAACCCAATCCAAGAGAAATAAGAATCACAATAAATAATACAGGAGCTGAAGGATGAAAACACCGGTAAAGAAGAAAAAAAAAGAGCATGACAGCTGAATAACACAATACAGATTACACAATACAGGATAACACAGTACAGAATAACACAATACACCTAACGCAATACAAGAATAACACAATACAAGAGCTGAATAGCACAATACAAGAATTTTTGCAATCACAAGTATTAATGAATAAACCAAGCTGAGGAAAGAATCTCAGAGCTTGAAGACTGGTTCCCTGAAATAAGATAGTCAGACAAAAATAAAGAAAAAAAGAAACAAACAAAACCTCCAAAAAGTATCAGATTGTATAAAAAGGCCAAATCTTTGAATCATTGGCATTCCTGAAAAAGAAGGGAAGAAAGCAAACAACTTGGAAAATATATTTCAGGATATTGTCCATGAAAACTTTCCCATCCTTGCTGGAGAGGCCAACAGTCAAATTTAGAAAATACAGAGAACCCCTCCAAGGTCTATGCAAGCACATCCCCAAGACACATAATTGTTGGATTTTCCAAGATGGACATGAAAGAAAGAATGTTAGAGGCAACTAGAGAGAAAGGGTGAGTCACCTACAAAGGGAACCCCATCTGGCTAACAGTGCACCTCTCAGCTGAAACCCAACAGGCCAGAAGAAATTGAGGGCTAATATTCAACATTCCTTAAAAAAAAAAATCAACCAAGAATTTCACACCCAGCCAAACTAAGCTACCTAAATGAAGGAGAAATAAGATCCTTTTCAGATAAGCAAATGTTGAGGGAATTCATTACCATCAGACCTGCCTTACTAGACATCTTGTAAAGGACCTGCTTTACTAGACATCTTGAAAGGAAAATTAAATGTAGAAAAAAATCATGCTACCAGCTAACACAGAAACACACTTAAACATGCAAATCAGTGTCATTATAAAGCAACCTCACAGACAAACCAATGTAATAACCAGCTAACTGTACAATAACAGGATCAAACCCACACATAGCAATACTAACCTTGAATGTAAACAAGCTAAATGCCCTAATTTAAAGGCACAGAGTGGCAAACTGCATTAAAAAGCAAGGCCCAATGGGTATGCTGTCTTTAAGAAACTCATCTCACAGGTAATAACACTCATAGACTCAAAATAAAGGGATGGAGGAAAATCTACCAAGCAAATGGAAAACAGAAAAATGCAGGGTTTGTAATCCTAATTGCAGGCAAAATAAAGATTTTTTTAAAAGACAAAAAAAGGGCATTACATAATGTTAAACAGTTCAATTAAGACCTAACTGTCCTAAATATATATGCACCCAACACATTAGCACTCAAGTTCATGAAACAAGTTCTTAGGAACATACAAAGAGACATAGATCCCCACATAGTAATGGTAGGAGATTTCAACACTCCACTGATGGTATTAGACAGATCACTGAGGCAGAAAATTAGCCTAGACATTCAGTACTGAAACTCAACATTGGACCAAATGGATTTGATAGGCCTTTACAGAACTCTTCACCCCTAAAACAATAAAATATATGTTTTTCTCATTACCACATGACACATACTCTAAAATTGACAACAGAATAGGGCATAAAGCAATCCTCAACAAATGTGAAAGAGCCCAATCAAACCAAACAAACTCTTGGACCACATCACAATAAAGGTAGAACTCAAGTCTAAGACTATCCCTCAAAACCATGCAATTACATGGAAATCAAACCATATGATCCTGAATAACTGTTGGGTAAATAATGAAATTATAGTAGAAATCATGATGTTATTTGAAATTAATGCAACCAAAAATCCAGCATATAGAATCTCTGGGACACAGCTAAGGAATTGTTAAGAGGGAAATTCACAGCACTAAATGACCACATCACAAAGTTAGAAAGATCTCAAACTAACAACTTAACATGACAAATGAAAGAATTAGAGAAGCAAGAACAAATCAGCCACAAAACTAGCAGAAGATGAGAAGTAACAAAACTCAGAGCTAAAATGAAGGAAAATGAGACATGGAAAACCACTCAAAAGATAAATCCAGGAGTTGGTTTTTTGGAAACATTAAAAAGACAGGCCACTAGCTAGACAAAGAAGAAAAAAAGAGAAGATCCAAATAAACACAATTAGAAATTATGAAGGAAATGTTACTACTGATACCACAGAAATAAAAACAACCATAAAAACTACTACAAATACCTCTATGCACACAAACTCGAAAAGCTGAAAGAAATAGATAAATTCATGGACACACACACCCTCACAAAACTAAGCCAGGAAGAAAATGATTCCCCAAACACACCAATAACAAACTCCAAAATTGAATTAGTAATAAATAGTGTACCAACCAAAAAGAAAGGCTCAGGACCTAATAGAGTCACAGACAACTTCAGTACCATTCCCATAGAAACTATTCCAAAAAATTGATCAGGAGAGACTCCACCCCAACTCATTCTATGAGGCCAGCATTGTCTTCATACCAAAACCTGGCAGAAACACAACAAAAAAAGAAAACTTCAGGACAATATCCTTGATGAACAATGACTCAGAAATCCTCAACAAAATGCTTGCAAACCAAATCCAGAAGCTCATCAAAAAGCTAATCCACCATGATCAAGTAGGCTTTATCCCTGAAATGTAAAGTTGGTTCAACATACACAATTCAATAAATGTGGTTCATCACAAAAACAGAACTAAAGACAAAAACCACATGATAATCTTAATAGATGCAGAAAAGGCTTTTGGTAAAATTCAATACTTCTTCATGTTAAAAGCTCTGAATAAACTAGGCATTGAAGGAACATTCCTCAAAATAAGCGCCATCTATGAAAAACTCACAGGCAACATTATACTAAATGGGCAAAAACTGGAAGCATTTCCCTTGAAAACAGGCACAAGACAAGGATGCCCTCTCTCACCACTTCTATTCAACATAGCATTGAAAGTCTTAGCCACAGAAATCAGACAAGAGAGATAAATAAAGGGCACTCAAATAGAAAACAGGAAGTAAAGCATTCTCTGTTTGTAGACGACATGATTCTATATCCAGAAACCCCATAGTCTTAGCCCCACAGCTTCTTCAGCTGATAAACAACTTCAGCAAAGTTTCAGGATACAAAATCAATGTACAAAAATCACTAGCATTGCCATACACCACGACAGCCAGACTAAGAGCAAAATCAGAAAGGCAGTTTCATTCATAATTGCCATAAAAATTATAAAATAGCTAGGAATACAGCTAATCAGGGAGGAAAAGATCTCTGCAACCAGAATTACAAAACACTGCTCAAAGAAATCAGAGAAGACACAAACAAATGGAGAAATAGCCCATGTTCATGAATAGAAAGAATCAATATCATTAAAATTGCTATAGTACACAAAGCAATTTATAGATTCAGTGCTATTCCTATCAAACTATCAATGGCATTCTTCACAGAACTTGAAAAAACAATTTTAAAATTCATATACAACAAAAAAAAGCCTCAATAGCCAAGGCAATCCTCAGCAAAAAGAACAAAGCTGGAGGCATCATGTTACCTGACTTCAAACTATACTACCGAACTACAGTAACCAAAACAGCATCATACTGATATAAAAACAGTCATATAGACTAGTGAAACAGAATAGAAAGCCCAGAAGCAAGGCCACACATCTACAACCATCTGATCTTCAACAAAGCTGACAAAAACAAGCAATTGGGAAAAGACTCCCTATTCAATAAATTATGTTGGGATAACTGTCTTGCCATATTCAGAAGATTGAAGCTGGACCCCTCCTTACATCATATACAAAAATCAACTTAAGATGTGTTAAAAACTTCAAAGTAGAACCCAAAACTAAAAAAAAAAAAAAAACCCTAGAAGATAACCTAGGAACTACCCTCCTAGACATAGGAATGGGCAAAGATTTCATGACAAAGACACAAAAAGCAATTGCAACAGAAGCAAAAATTGACAAGTGGGATCTAATTAAACTTAAAAACTTCTGCACAGCAAAATAAACTATTAACAGAGTAAACAGACAACCTACAGAATGAGAGAATAGTTTTTGCAAACTAGGTATCTGATGCATATCTAATATCCAGCATCTATAAGAAGCTTTAACAAATTTACAAGAGAAAAACAAACAACCACATTAAAAAGTGGGCAAAGAACATGAACAGACACTTCTCAAAAGAAGACATACATGTGGTCAACAAGCATATGAAAGACAGTTCAATATCACTGATCATTAGAGAAATGCAATTCAAAACCACAATGAGATACCATCTCATACCAGTCAGAATGGCTATTAGAAAATCAAAAAATAACAAATGCTGGTGAGGTTGTGGAGAAAAGGGAACACTTATACACTTTTGGTGGTTCCATAAGTTAGTTCTACCATTGTGGAAAGCAGTATCATGATTCCTCAAAGAGCTAAAAGCAGAACTGCCATTTAACCCAGCAATCCCATTGCTGGATATATACCCAGAGGAATATAAATCATTCTACCATAAAGACACATGTTCATACAACACTATTCACTATAGCAAAAACATGGAATCAACCTAAATGTCCATCAATGACAGATTGAATAAAGAAAATATGGCACATATACACTATGAAATACTATGCAACCATAAAAAAGGAGATCGTATCTTTTGTGGGAACATGGATAGAGCTAAAGGCTATTATCCTTAGCAAACTAATGCAGGGACAGAACCCAAATAACACATGGTCTCACTTACAAGTGATAGCTAAATAATAAGAACTTATAAACTCAAAGCGGGAAACAACAGATACAGGGTCTACCTGAAGGTGGAGGATGGAAGAAGGAAGAGGAGCAGAAAATACAATGAATGGGTGCTAGGCTTCATATCTGGGTGATGAGATAATCTCTACAACAAACCCCCATGATACATGTTTACCTGTGTAACAAACCTTCACATATACCCCCAAACCTAAAATACATGTTAAAAAAAGAAATACCAAAAAAGGAACAAAAAATATTAAGCAAAAAGTTTATTTCCCTAGTACTACTATAAAAACGATTATCGATGTGTAACCTCTTAATGAATGCCAGAGTATGTGCTGTTTCACTATTGAAACACTGAGACAATAATCTATGACCCAAACGGATGATTTAGTAAGTAAATAAAGTACTCAAAAATGTTCAAGTCTTTTATTTGATATTTTTTCATCTATACCAAGTGCAGATGAAATAAAAAGTTTAACATTGGAAAATCCAACATTTTTTAGCTTGTCACATGGTATATTCTCATCTTTCATTCTCAATATTACCTCCATACTCAGACTTTCTCAGGCTATTTGAAGTACAACTCCCTGTGTATCTCACAGGCATTTTATTTTTTTCAAAATGCTTACTACAATGTGTGATTATCCTACTTGTGTGTTTAGGCATTTGTTGTCTGTCTTCCTCACTAGAATAGGAACTTCGTAAGAACAGGGAATGTGTTTGTCTTAAACATCACTCTGTTGCTAGTGCTGGTGAAACGACTGGCTCATAGGAGATGCTCAACTCATTTCCTGCATGTATGAATAAGTTTTGCACTTACCCCATGGAAATATAGTGAGTGATAAGTTTATATGACCCTACCATCAGCTTCTAACAATGTGATTGTAAATTCTTTCTTTTCATTGTATTCTCTTTTTACTTCTCCGTCACTCTTTGTCTAATGCATAATAAAAATATGCCCTTTGGAGTCAGATAATCCTAGGTTTGAATCCCATTTTGACAAGATTATTCTTTAACTCATCCAGTAGTAAAATGCCAGGCATGATGTTAGATATTGTGGACTGCTAAAGAGTGACAGTTTGTAAAGTAAAAAATAGGCAGCTACCAGACTATAAAGAGAGTAATATATGATTATTTATCAAATTTGCTTGTTCACTAGGATCCATGGGGCTTGTTAAAATGTATAGAATTATAGCAATTCATGCTCTCCCAGAACCACTGTAGTTAACTTTCCAGGTGTGACACTTAGAAATTTGGATACTAGCAAGAATATATTTTCTTGTTATGATTAAGCAAGTTTAGAGAACATTAGCATATTGCAAACTAAAGATTTAACCTGAAAAATCAAAAAAAGCAATAAAAACATTTAAGCTGGGAGGAATCTTTTGTAAGGATTTTCTGGTGGTCGAATGTAGCAGTCAGTATAGAGGAGGCAATTATTTGTATGATGTTAGGTAGAAAAATGGATTCGGGTTTGGCCAATGCTTATATTTATGGGCTGCAGCTTCTGTTTGAGAAAAAACAAGTGAATAATGGTGCCCTTCACTGAAGAAGGATTTAGAGGTAGAGGAGAAAATTAAGAGTTGAGAGATGTGCGTGTGTGAAATTAGTGAAGCTTAGAGCTGAGGGCTCAGTCCATAGAAGGATTATGAGTTTAACTTGGGATACATCAATCTGAGGTACCTATGGTTCATTCAGTTCCAGTCAGGGTTCTAGGTGGAGTTTTGGGTTAGACGTATTGATATGGGAATAGTCAACATAGAGATAACTATTGAAGTCATTGAAGTAAATTAGATTGGAGTTGGTGGCTACATAGACAAAGAAAAGAGAAAAAGCATGATGTTAGGTATCTGTGGAATTCCAATATTTAAAGTATAGACACAGGGAGAAAGATTCACAAAAGAAACTAGGAAGCATTGCCCAAAGAGGTAGGAGAAAATCCAGGGATGAATGATGTTATGGAATAACCCAGAAAGGATTTCCAAAAGAAAAAAGATTACAGTATTAAATTTTGGCTAATCCAAGTAATATTGGAACTCAAAATACTCATTGAGTTTATAAATAAGGAAATCACTAACGACATTTGCTGGTGAACTTTCAATAGATAGATGACAATAGAAAGCTAATTGTAATGAGCTGCAATATATGTGAAATAAAGTTAAAGAGATCTTCAGAATCCCATCTATAAAATAGATATAATCATACCTTCTTTGAAGAACAGATGTAAGGCTTAAATCAGATCACTGACTTCTGACACAATATCAAGCATCCAGTAGCTACTCAAAATATTTCGATGGATTTTTTTTCAAAATTATCATTACAAGGCCAGAAATTCCATAATAATTCAGTAGAATTTAATTCAATTTATGTAGGCTAAAAGCAAAGATGGCATTAACTTATATGGTGAAGATAGCAACTCATTTTCATAATTATTTTACTAATGATGAGGAAATAGGACAACCCTTTGAGCACATACAGTTTATAAAATTTATCTAGATAAAAATGTGCTGAAGCCCTATCAAAAACAAGTAAAGTATACATTGATATGTTGTGGTCAAAATGAAGCACTTAAAACTCTATGTATGCAAAGACAGATATAATTTAATAAACTTACATTCATAAATCAATTTTACACTCCAATCCAGAATAATGCTTATATACTATATTGTGAGTGGCAGAGATCAAGGGAGCATGAATAGGAACTGTATGAAACATTATCGTTAGATAATTAATTCATTTTTAATCTTAGTTTTGAGTGAATTCTGTAAGTGAAACAAATGTCATTAGAAATGTCACATAGCTTCCTAAACTTTACCATAACTACTAAGCAGAAGATTCTCATTCCTCTTTTGCAGATGAAAAGGTGGGGGTTCACAGAGAGTAAGAGTTGTCTGGGAGACACAGTTATTTTGCAAAAGTGCTGGGATTTAGCCTCTAACTGTTTAATTCTGAACAGATTAGGATGTATTTTCTGTTATTGTTTTTGGCATCTCTACTGAAAGAAGCAAGGCATTGAGTTATAGTCATGATTCAGTCCCATAAACAAATATCTATTGGTTAATGGGTATAGTTCTCTGTAAAATCTTTACATGCCAATGGGTATGATATGACACTGCCATTTGTTTAATTAAAGATGAATAAAATAATTACACATACCCTCAAAGGACTTATGATTAGTTATGACTTGTTATTTTTAGTACTATATACAAGGGAAGGAAAGTTTTACTCATCTTTAACTTCAGAAAGTTTAAAAGCTGGAGTTTTATTCACCTTCGAGTGCAGCTTTGCTCTTGGGCACTGTCTTGTGCAGAGTTGGCACTGGATGTTGTTTATAGAGATTAAAAAATTAGTAAAGACGATATCTTAGTTTATTCCTGATGCTATAACAAAATGCCACAGGCTGGGAAATTTGTAAAGAACAGAAATTTATTTCCTCAGAGTTCTAGAGCCTGGGGAACCCAAGATCAAGGTACCAACAAGTTTAGTGTCTGGTGAGGGCTCCATCTTTGTTTCCAAGATGCCACCTTACTGCTGAGTTCTCACAGAGCAGAAGCTGGAAGAGCAAAAAAGCTCAGCTAGTTCCCTTTAGTGCTCTTATAAAGCACTGATTCCATTTATGAGGGTGAAGGCCCCGTAGTCTAATTGCCTCCTAAAGGCCCTAACTCTTAATACTGTTGCATTGGGAATTAAGTTGCAACGCAAATTTTGGAGGGGAGACAAACATTCAAATATAGCAGATGATGAATTACTGAAGTACCTAGACACTGGCAATCTATGGAGCCAAGAGTGCAAAATGAAACTGGTTTTCCATTGTGCCTGGAGCCAGAATGACAAAAACTGTGTGCCATTGGTGAAATGAACAAATATGTTTTTAAATCTTTCAACAGAGAGGGTACCGTTATGGGTTTGTTAATTGGTTAAGCTACAACCCACATGCAGATGGCTGCTCTAATCAGGAATTCACTCCAGTGGTGTCTAGCTAGCATTCTAATTAGGAAACTCTTGGATCTAAAAATAAGTTCCAGAGACCTGCTATACAGTATAGTGGCTATAGCTAACAATAATGTATTGTATATGAAATTTGCTAAAGGGTGAGATCTTACAAAAAGTGATAATAAAGTTCACACGAGAAAACTCTGGAGATGATGAATATGCTTACGGCCTTGATGATGGTGATGGCTTCACAGGTGTATAATCATCTCCAAAGTTATTGAGATTTATACATTACTTATGTGCACTTTTTTATACGCCAATCATACTTTTTTCAATAAAGTAGTTTTAGAAAGAATGTGAATAAAATAAATGTATTCTTCTTCTAGACTAAAAGTATTTTTTGAAAGGAAAAGTCCTTTCCAGAATTGGCATTTATCTGCACTTCTGTTACCCGTATCTAGATCAGTAACAATGATTCGCTAATTAGCTAAGTAATTATAAGAAAAAAAAAGGATCAAATTTAGTATCCTGTTAAATACCACGGTTAATATTAGAAATGAGTTATCTCTGGTAAAATTACTCAAATTAAATCGACCAGCAAACATATTTTAGAAAAATTCTCACCACTGCATTAACAGGGTATATAAATGCACATAATTCTCTAGCCAGTATGTTACAGAAATGTTTCCCAAAAGTTTCTGTGCCAGGATATTGGCCAGGAAGGTTTTCGGTTGTCTTATAATAGACCATAAATGAAAGATCCCTTACATCTGCTTTGAGTGAATGTTTCATGCAAGATATGGTCAAAGTCCTTCAAACTGTAACTTCATCAAATTTAAACAACAAATCGCGTGTGATGGCTGGCAAGATAGAAACAGCCCCAGTCTGCAGCTCCCAGTGAGATCAATGAGGAAGGCGGGTAATTTCTGCATTTCCACCTGAGGTACCCAGCTCATCTCATCCCGCTAAAAACTCTCAATTAACTAGGTAGTGATGCAATGTATCTCAAAATAATAAGAGCTATTTATGACAAACCAACAGTCAATATAATGCTGAATGAGCAAAAGCAGGAAGCATTTGCTTTGAAAGCTGCCACAAGACAAGGATGCCCTCTCTCACTACTCCTATTCAGCATAGTATTGGAAGTTTTTGCCAGGGCAATCAGGCAAGAGAAAGAAATAAAGGGTATTCAAATAGGAAGAGAAGAAGTCAAACTGTCTCTGTTTGCAGATGAGATGATTGTGTATTTAGAAAACCCCATCATCCAAGCCCAAAATCTCCTTAAGCTGATAAGCAACTTCACCAAAGTCTCAGGATACAAATTCAATACGCAAAAATCACAAGCATTCCTATACACCAAGAATAGACAAATAGAGAGACAAATCATTAGTGAACTCCCATTCACAACTGCTACAAAGAAAATAAAATATCTAGGAATACAACTTACAAGGGATGTGAAGGATCTTTTCAAGGAGAACTACAAACCACTGCTCAAGGAAATAAGATTGGGCATGAAAAACTGTGAAGGACCTCTTCAAGGAGAACCACAAACAACTGCTCAAGGAAATAAGATAGGACACAAACAAATGGGAAAACATTGCATGCTCATGGATAGGAAGAATCAATACCATGAAAATGGCCATACTGCTCAAAGTAATTTATAGAATCAATGCTATCCCCATCAAGCTACCATTGACTTTCTCCACAGAATTAGAAAAAACTACTTTAGATTTCATACAGAACCAAAAAGAGCCTGCATAGGCAAGAAAATCCTAAGCAAAAAGAACAAAGCTGGAGGCATCACACTACCTGACTTCAAACTATACTACAAGGCTACAGTAACCAAAACAGCATGGTACTGGTACCGGTACCAAAACAGATATATAGACCAATGGAACAGAACAGAGGCCTCAAAAATAACACCACACATCTACAACCATCTGGTCTTTGACAAACCTGACAAAAACAAGCAATGCGGAAAAGATCCCCTGTTTAATAAATGATGTTGGGAAAACTGGCTAGCCATATGCAGAAAACTGAAACTGGACCCCTTCCTTACGCCTTATACAAAAATTAACTCAAGATGGATTAAATACTTAAATGTAAGACCTAAAACTGTAAAAACCCTAGAAGAAAACCGCGCCAATACCATTCAGGACATATGCATGGGCAAAGACTTCACGACTGAAACACCAAAAGCAATGGCAACAAAAGCCAAAATTGACAAATGGGATCTAATTCAACTAAAGAGCTGCACAGCAAAAGAAACTACCATGAGTGAACACGCAACCTACAGAATGGTAGAAAAATTTTGCAATCTATCCATCTGACAAAGAGCTAATATCCAAAATCTACAGGGAACTGAAACAAATTTACATGAAAATACAAACAACCCCATCAAAAAGTGGGTGAAGGATATGAATCGACATGTCTCAGAAGAAGACATTTATGCAGCCAACAAACATGAAAAAAAGCTCATCATCACTGGCCATTAGAGAAATGCAAATCAAAACCCCAGTGAGATAGCATCTCAGGCCAGTTAGAATAGCGATCATTAAAAAGTCTGGAAACAACAAATGCTGGAGAAGGTGTGGAGAAATAGGTATGCTTTTACACTGTTGGTGGGAGTGTAAATCAGTTCAACCAATATGGAAGACAGTGTGTAAATTCCTCAAGTATCTAGAACTAAAAATACCATTTGACCCAGCAATCCCATTACTGGATTTATATCCAAAGGATTATAAATCATTCTACTATAAAGACACATGCACACGTATGTTTACTGAAGCACTATTCACAATTTCAAAGACTTGGAACCAACACAAATACCCATCAATGATAGACTGAATAAAGAAAATGTGGCACATATACACCATGGAATACTATGCAGCCATAAAAAAGGAGTTCATATCCTTTACAGGAACATGGATGAAGCTGGAAACCATCATTCTCAGCAAACTAACACAGGAAAAGAAAACCAAACACCACATGTTCTCATTCATAAGTGAGAGCTGAACAATGAGAACACATGAACTCAGGGAGGGGAACATCAAACACCAGGGCCTGTCGGGAGATAGGGGGGTTAGGGGAGGGATAGTGTTAGGAGAAATACCTAATGTAGATGATGGGTTAATGGATGCCGCAAATCACCATGGCACGTGTACACCTATGTAACAAACCTGCATGTTCTGCACGTGTATCCCAGAACTTAAAGTATCATGAAAGAAAGAAAGAGAGAGAGAGAGAGAGAGAGAAAGAGAGAAAGAAAGAAAGAAAGAAAGAGAAAGAGAAAGAAAGAAGAAGGAAAGAATGAATCATGTGGGCATTTAAAGTCTGCTTCCAAAGAAATGTTTTTAAAAAAACACCATAGTTTATGTGAGAGATGTTGGTCTGAAACCTGCTATTATTATAACCAAATAGCAAACTTGTAGAGGATTAACCAGCCACAGCCCTCCTCAGACTTCTTGGTTGGCCTGTTTTCTACCACTAGGAATCTGTCAGTTATATATATATACAATTCATTTCAAGACCATATGCATAAAACAAATGCTTGTGAGCCAAAACATAATGGAGAGACATAGAAACAGTTACAGCTGTCTAAAATAAACATCTATAATAAATATCACCATCCAAGAGTAGAAAAAGCTCTAGAAGGCCAACAATCCTGTCTCTCATGATCCCACTCCTTTTTCTACTTTCTGCATCATCTACAATCCCCTTTAGTATTTCCACAAAGCTTCTATTCTACATAGTTCAGGCTCTTAGAGAATACTGCCACAACCATTGCTAAACCTTTCTGACATGAAAGCACTCATCATAACAACGCCTTATAAAACTACCAGTTTTTCAAATATTTTTCAAAAGCATCTTGCATTCTACTGTTTAATGTGAATGCTTTGCTGCTTAGAAATTTCTTCCACCAGATACCCTAAATCAAATCTTTCAAGTTCAAAGTTCCACACATCTCTAGGGCAGGGGCAAAATGTTGCCAGTCTGTTTGCTAAAACATAACAAGGGTCACTTTGCTCCAGTTCCCAACAAGTTCCTCAACTCCATCTGAGACCACCTCAGCCTGGACCTCATTGTTCATATTACTATCAGCATTTTCATCAAAGCCATTCAACAGGTCGTCTCTAGGAATTTTCAAACTTTCCCACATTTTCCTCTTTTCTTCTGAGTCCTTCAAACTATTCCAACCTCTGCCTGTTACCTAATTCCAAATTCACTTCCACCATTTTGGGTGTCTTTTCATCAATGATCTGCTCTACTGGTACCAATTTACTGTATTAGTCTGTTTTCACACTGCTGATAAAGACATACTCAAGACTGGAAATTTACAAAGGAGAGGTTTATTGGACTCACCATTCTACATGGCTGGGGAGGTCTCACAATCATGGTGGAAGGCAAGGAGGAGCTAGTCGTATCTTACATGGATGGTAGTAGGCAAAGAGAGACCTTGTTCAGGGAAACTCCCATTTTTTTTAAACCATTAGATCTTGTGAGACTCATTCACTTCATGAGAACAGCGTAGGAAAGACCTGCCCCATAACTCAATCACCTCCCACTGGGTTTCTCTCATGACACATGGAAATTGCGAGAGTTACAATTCAAGTTGAGATTTGTGTTGGGAAATAGCCAAACCATATCACCCTCTAACAGAAGTTATTCCACAGCAAAATGTTTGATTGGAGCACCTATTAATTCTTTGTCTTTAATTTTGCATATGGAGACCATGTTTGGTGCCAAAACAACTCAAAATTTTATTTTTGTGTTAGGGAATCAATATTAGTGACTGAATGGGACAAGTTAATCTATCTATGCAATATTAAAATGTGACTGGTGTAGTGATGTAGTGAATCTAGTTGGCCGGGAACAGAGATATTTGATAGCAAAATAACTGGGATATTGCCAAAGAATATTTTTCCCTCCTCTCCCTCAGTGACATCTGGATCAGAACCAATGTAAGAACTATCACATTTCTGGAATGTTCTGAGGTCTACCTTCTGGGAGTTGCTGCTGCTCTCTTCCTTAAATGCACGTTTACTCTCATATTAACATGGGTTTCATCTGTGGAATAGTTTTTAATACAAGTTGTACCTTTTAATACAAAATTATATAATTTAATAGAGTGGGAAAAGAGAGTTAATTTTTCACAAGGCATTGTTTCAAAATTTTTTGTCTTGCAAAGTGCTTTTTCCTCATTTTGGTGGTATCGTTGACAGAGCCTGAGGTTAGCCCCCAGGCATAAATGCACATTTTTGGGGAAAAGGTTTAAATCCTCCAATGCAGATTTGCATCAAGATTTTTTTTAACCTGCAAAAGAATCATTTCTTAAAATGCCGCATTAAAAGCCCTTGACATAGCATCAGACAAAAATGGTAAATACAGACATAGGCACAGTAGATGACTAACTATATCTCACCTCACCTCAATAGACTTTTTGCTATTTAGGTTTTCAGTGATCTGTTAAATGCTCTGCACAATTTTTCTTTTTGTTTTTTTTTGAGATGGAGTCACACTCTGTTGCCCAGGCTGGAGTGCAGTGGCATGATGTTGGCTCGCTGCAACCTCCACCTCCCAGGTTCAAGCAATTCTCATGCCTCAGCCTCCCAAGTAGCTGAGATTACAGACATGCACAACCAAGCCCGGCCTATGCTCTGCACATTTTAAAAGCTGTTTGTAGGCAATACATGTAAGATGGGATACAGGAAATGGTTTGGCTTTTGTAAAACATATGTATTTAAGAAATTCAGTTTTGCTTCAGTTTGATTTTTTTGGCATATTATATACATATTTTACTTTTCTGGGTTTAAAAAACTTTCTTAGTAGCTTTCCAATCTTTCCTACAAAGAAATAACAAATGCTGCCTTTCTTAGTACTCTTGAATGGTATTCTCACAGCGAGATTATCAGAATTCATTTTCCTAGTATAGAATTCTGAATCAGCAAAATCTGCAACTTTGCTGCATACTTAAAATAGACTGGCATGAATCTAGTATGGTATTTCCAGCGTGTTTTCTTTAAAAATGTCTCTAGGATCTTTAGAATATGACCAATGCATGGAAAGAAAGAATTTGTCCTCCTGACACACTCCAGCGTCTGTTCCCTTTCTATTCCTTTGCCTTTATGCTTCAAGAAGACATGACTAATGATTTTGAATTACAGTGACCTGGTGACTTGTCTGTGACATAGAAATGATGGGCTCCTTCACTAGCTCAGTCTTCACAACTGCCCGGTACTAGTTTCTTCTTAGCCATTCATAATCAGGATTCAACATTCTTTGAGATACTCTTAAATCTCTAGATAACCCATATAATACAGACAGCTGTTGAAAATTAGGAGAGGATATTGCCATGTGGTAGAAACTACAATGTCTTTGGTAAATAGAAGAAAGCTGGGTTCCAAGGCACCTTGGGAAAACAATTCAACGACAAAAGAAAAACAATAAGAACCAATCCAGAGAAGTGGTCATTTGTTTTATTTCTGAAATTCTCTTTTTTGCTCAAGTGGCAGTGTTCTTCTCTTTCTAAAACTTTTCTCTATGAATACTGGTGGCTTTGTGGCTTGTGTGTGCACACACGTGAAGATGCACATATGTTTTTCGCTAGTAATTTTGCCTCTTAACTCATGGTCTCCAATTGCAAAGGTTAATGCTTTGGGCTGGTTTCAGAGTTTTTGCTTTTTGAAGAGAAAAACAACTATGGGAGAATGTGTCCAAATGCTGTGGATATTTACTGTTCTGTCTGTTTAACATCCGTGGGTGCTTTCCAATAGCCCCTAAATTTCCTTTTGTGGAATATACCCTCTTTCACTGATTGTATTCTTGATGTGATGAAAAACCATTTTCTCAATTATGGGAGCCCAACGAGTTCTTGGAACCACTACCCTTCTTTTGACCAGATCCTTTTTCTGCAACTGATTATAGCTAAGTAGTAAGTTAGTATATGCCATAAGCTCAACCAATCAGATTCTTTCTCCCAGAATTTTGAGAGATTCAACATCTGAAAACATGGTTTCTGTTCACTCATCCTAACTCTGGCCCTCTCATCATCTAACTGAATAGTTCTTCCTTAGTCGTTCTTGTCCTGTTTAAGACTACATATGTGTGGTCTAGTTTTCTTACCTATACAGTGGTTTTATGAACCACTCAATTTATTTCCAGTAAATTTACTTTTGCTTATACCTAGCAGTATAGGTTTTTATTGTTTGCAACTAAAACAAGCAAATGAAGCAAAAAAAAAAAAAAAAAAAAATCCTGAGGGATATTCATCATAAGTCATTTCTGGAACAAGACTAATAAGCATAAACATAAACTTTGGGCATATTGTGTTTTTTCAGTAATTGGAAGTATTATTAATCCCGAACATCCCTTTGTAAGACAGCTATAAGGAGAATTTCCCAACAGCGATCTTAATTCTCCCTGGGACAGAGTTCCTAGGTGAAGGGGCAGGTTGCCATCTTTGCTGTTTGGTCAACTCAACCATTCCAGCCTGCAGGACTTGGAGAAACCAAATTGAGTGGAGAGAGAAGGAATCCCCCAGCACAGCGCAGCTGCTGTACCAAAATGTAGCCAGACTGTTTCTTTCAGCGGGTCCCTGATCTATTGCTCCTCACGGGGGCGGGACTTCCCAAGGGAGGCCTCCAGCCACTACTGCAGGTACTCTCTGGCCAACAGAGACTTGAAAACTTCCTGGGACAGAGCTCCCAGAGGAAGGACTGGGCCGCCCTCTTAGCTGTTTGGGTGACTTAGCCATTCCACCTCCTGGCTTTGAAGATCCCAAGCCCATCAGAAGTGGAAGTGGTATCCAAGCACAGCAGAGCCACTCTACAAAAGCATGGCGAGACTGCTTCTTTAAGCAGGTCTCCAATCCATTCCTCCTAACTGGGGTCCCTGGTCACCTCCTACATGTGCATTTGGGCCAGTAACAGGTCCACACCTCCCTGGGGTGGAACTCCCAGAGGAAGGGGCAGGCTGCCATCTTTAGTGTCTCACAGCCTTCTCTGGTGATACCTCCAGCTACTGGAAAATCCAAGGTTACTAGGGACTGGAGCAGACCCCAGCAAAACCCACAGCAGCCCTACAGAAAAAGTAGCCAGACTGTTAAAAGAAAAAAAAGAAAAAACCGATCCACTCATCCAGAGGTCAGCAACTCAAAGACTGGAGGTAGATAAGTCCCCAAAGATAAGAAAGAATCAGCACAGGAATGCTAAAGTCGAAAAGCCAAAGTGCCCTCTTTCCTCTAAGTGACCACATCATCTTTCCAGCAAAGGTTCCAAACTGGGCTGAAGCTGAGATGGCTGAAATGATGGAAGAAGAATTCAGAATATGGATAAAAACAAACTTCACTGAGCTAAAGGAATACGTTGTAAGCCAATGCAAGGAAGCTAAAAATCACGATAAAACATTTCAGGGTCAGGTGCAGTGCATCACGTCTGCATACCTATCACTTTGGGAGGCCAAGGTGGGCAGATTGCCTGAGCTCAGGAGTTTGAGACCAGCCTGGGCAAAATGGTGAACCCTCAACTTTACTAGAAATACCAAAAAAAAAAAAAAAAAAATTAGCCAGGCGTAGTGGCATAGCTACTCGGGAGGCTGAGACAGGTGAATCACTTGAACCTGGGAGGCGAAGGTTGCAGTGAGCTGAGATTGAGCCACTGCACTCCAGCCTGAGTGACAGAGTGAGATTCTGTCTCAATCAATCAATCAATCAATCAATCAATCAATAAATTTCAGAAGCTGACAGACAAAATAGCCAGTTTGGAAAAGAATGTACTGACCTGACAGAACTGAAAAACACACTACAAAAATTTCGTAATACAATCACAAGTATTAACAGCACAATAGAAAGAAAAGAATCTCAGAACTTGAAGACCATCTTTCTGAAATAAAACAGGCAGACAGAGAAAAAAGAAAGAAAAGGAATGAACAAAACTTCTGAGAAATATGGGGTTATGTACAATGACCAAGTCTATGACTGATAGGTGTATCTAAAAGAGATGGGGAGAATGAGGCCAGGCACAGCGACTCACATCTGTAATCCCAATACTTTGGGAGGCTGAGGTGGGTGGATCATTTGAGGTCAGGAGTTTGAGACCAGTCTAGCCAACATGGTGAAACCTCATCTCTACTAAAAATACAAAAATTAGCCAGGCATGGTGGCAGGCACCTGTAATCCCAGCTACTCGGGATACTGAGGCATGAGAACCGATGAGGCATTCAAATTGAAAAAATGTGGAGAACCCCAACAAGATACCGCTCGAGAAGGTCATCCCAAAGACACATAATCATCAGATTCTTCAAGATAAAACTGAAAGAAAAAATGTGAAGGGCAGTCACAGACAAAGGCCAGGTCACCTACAAAGGGAAGCCCATCAGACTAACAGAGGACCTCTCAGCAGAAACCCTATAAGCCAAAAGAGATGGGGGCCCAATATTCAACATCTTTGAAGAAAAGAATTCCAACCCAGAATTTCATATCTGGCCAAACCAAGCTTCATAAGCAAAAGGAAAATAAGATCCTTTTCAGATAAGAAAATGTCGAGGGAATTCATTGCCACCAGACCTGCCTTACTAGAGATCTTAAAAGGAGCACTAAATATAGGAAGAAAAAACAAGCTACCAGCTAATACAAATACGCACTTAAACACAAATACCAGTGTCACTATAAAGCAACCACACAAACAGGCCAACATAATAACCAGCTAACACCTCAAAAAGCTTATCTACCACCATTAAGTAGGCTTTGTCCCTGGGATGCAAGGCTGGTTCAACATATACAAATCAGTAAATGTGATTCGTCACATAAATAGAACTAAAGACAAAATCACATGATTATCTCAGTAGATGCAGAAAAGGCTTTTGATAAAATTCAAAATCCATTTATGTTAAGCACTCTCAATAAACAACGTGTTAAAGGGACATACCTCAAAATAATAAGAGCCACATATAACAAAACTCACAGCTAACATCATACAGAAAGGGCAAAAGATGCAAGCATTGCCCCTGAAAACCAGCACAAGACAAGAATGCCCTCTCTCATCACTCCTATTCAACATAGTATTGGAAGTTCTGGCCAAGGCAATCAGGCAAGAGAGAGAAATGAAGGGCATTCGAATATAAAGAGAGGAAATCAAATTATCCCTGTTGGCAGATGACATAATTCTATATTTAGAATATCCCATCATTTCAGTCCCAAAGCTGCTTAAGCTCATAAGCATATTCAGCAAATAATCAGGATACAAAATCAATGTGTAAAAATTGCTAGCTTTCTTATACACCAACAACAGTCAAGCTGAGGGTTAAATCAGAAATGAATTCCTATTCACAATTACTACAAAAAGAATAAAATATCTAGGAATAAAGCTAACTAGGGAGGTGAAAAATCTCTACAGGGAAAACTGCAAACCACTGTCCAAAGAAATCAGAGATGATACAAACAAATGAAAAAACATTCCATGCTCATGGATAGGAAGAATCAATACATTTAAAATGGCCATACTCCCCAAAGCAATGTATAGATTCAATGCTATTTCCATTAAACTAAAATTGACATTCTTTACGGAACTAGAAAAAACTATTTTAAAATTCGCATAAAACCCAAAAAGAGCCCTAATAGCCAAGACAATCCTAAGCAAAAAGAGCTCAGCTGGAGGCATCCTGCTACCTGATTTCAAATGATAAACATGGCTATAGTAACCAAAACAGCATTGTACTGATACAAGAACAGACACATAGACCACGGGAACAAAATAGAGAATCCAGAAATAAGGCCATACACCTACAAGTATCTGATCTTTGAAAAACCTGACAAAAACAGGCAATGGGAAAAGGATTCCCTATTCAATAAATGGTGCTGGGAAAGGTGTCTAGCCATATGCAGAAGATTGAAACTGGACCCAACTTACACATACACAAAAAGTAACTCAAGGTGGATTAAAGACTTAAATGTGAAACCAAAAACTATAAAAACCCTAGAAGACAACCTATCCAAACCCTCCTGGACATAGGAATGAGCAAAGGTTTCATGACAAAGACACCAAAAGCAATTGCAATGGAAGCAAAAAATGACAAATGGGATCTAAATAAACTTAAGAGCTTCTACACAGCAAAATAAACTATTAACATAGTAAATAGGCAACCTACAGAATAGGAGAATATTTTTGCAAACTCTCTGTCTGGCAAAGATCTAATATCCAGCATCTATAAGCTACTCAAACAAATTTACAAGAAAAAAAAAATCGCCATTAAAAACTGGGCAAAGTCAGGCATGGTGGCTCACCCCTGTAATCCCAGCACTTTGGGAGGCCTAGGCAGGCAGATCCAGAGGTAGGGTGCTCTGGTGTAAGCCACTCTTTTGGCTTCATGTCAGCTTGGACCTAGTATGTCTCATTACCTACATAAAATCTACTCACACCAATGTGTGTCACCAATATAAAACTTCTTAAAGATGTGTTAGAGAGTAAATGGAGGATTTTATATTGGATATCCTCAACTTAGCCTCACCCCCTAGAGGTCTCCTATCTCAACCCCCCTTTTTTGTTCTTTCCTCTGACAATATTTGTCTATTCCCCTGTCTTGCCATCAAATGTCTTCCTTGAGATTTCTCCTCCTCTCACCTAGTGTTTTCAAAATAATCATGAGTCCATATTTGCTTTAGCTTACCCATTACTGTTTTTAACTAGCAAATAACCTTATGACTGTAGGATCCATCATCCTTAGAAGACAATGAAGGTGTATGAGAATGTTCATGGTAACAGTGAGGATATTTGATGTGGGTCTCAGCCTGTACCTAAAATTTTCCAGTTAATGTGGGTCTACATAATTCTTATAACCTCCTTGAATTTTATTTTACCCAAGCTAACCTAGACCTACTTCCTTTGAGGGTCTGTTGTGAAAATAAACTTTGAGTATTGTAAAATACTCCACATCATAGATGTGTAAGAAAATAAAATTTGCCCACTTTTTAATGGACTGTTTTTCTTGTAAATTTGTTTAAGTTCCTTATAGATGCTAGATATTAGACCTTTGTCATATGCATGTCATAGATGTGTTGGAAAATAAAATAAAATAGGTGGTGGTTTGAGCTAGTCAACTTTAAGTTATCTCAAGATATTATTTGCTAAGGTGAATCATTACATGAAAGAAAGAAGTAAATGATGAGAGAGCAACAAAACATTCATCGCTAAGAATTTCAGAGCAACCATCTTTGCCTTGTGAAGTTAGATGCTTTCTTAGCACTGCTGAGTAACCTGATATTCTCATTCTGGAGTATTCATTTGGATCGCAGCGTGGTATAATCAAATACTCTTACCCACGGTCACTTTTTCCTAATTGTTCAGTGGAACCCAGTCCAGAAGGATGAGATTAGGGGCAGGGAGGCAAACTCACGACACTAAAAATGCTCCATTATAACAAGCACTCTTCTAAACAGGACGCACACACACACACACACACACACACACGCACATACATTCCCTTAGTTTCAGAAAACCTGCTCAACTTGGAGTCTTTTTCCAGTAGTTGATTATGATAAAAGAGAATGCTCTCTATTCTTTCTGAAGACTTTTTGTCCAGAAGAGTTGGCTTTCTCAAGAACAAGCCGAAACTCAGCATAGGACTTACTTACCTTAAAATCCAGTTGAAGATTTGTGAAATGTAGTGTGTTGGGCTACCTCTGGGGTAACATATATTCCCCTTCACTCTTAGCAGTTCCAAAATCAGATTCATTAAGAAATTAAGCATAGGATAAAAGCTGTGTGGTTTCTCTGCCACTGCATTTGGTGTCAGACAACTAGAGCATCTAAAGCTAACAAATACGTAAGAGTTGGTCACAGTTTATTACACTGCCTTGTCATGGGGTGTGCAGATGAGCAGTCATGTCCAAGCAATCGATTTCATCTGAAGTAGGCTTAATGGAGTGTTAATATATGTTATTATTATATTGAAACTATAGGCAATGTCCTTCACATCTGTGCTGACCTAAGACAGTAAAACATCAGGCATTTACTAATCTGTAAGACAAAAATTCTATGAGAACCAGTTGCTTTATATGAAATAATGATTGTAGTAACCTATGGCCCCAATATGGAGAATAAGACAAAAATCTTTGCCTAAACTTAATCCTACATAGGACTTCCCAGAAGGCATGTCTAAATAGGCCAGGGCATTTTTTTCAATTATCCTTGCCCAACTTGACAAGCTAAACCTTGCCCTACATAACAGGTCTGGGTAATGCATAACAGAACTCTGCCTTTGTATATTTAAATCTGGAGGCTACATAGCCGTCTATCATTTGTGCGAGCAAGACTTTCAGTGTAAGATGCCAGGGAGTCATGTGAGGACAGATCTGACTGCTTCCTCCCCACTGTCGTGACCTACCGTCCCAGAGCCACCAGATCCCCTGAGGGTGTTGTCAACACTAATTGAAAGAAAGACTAAGACAAAAACGTGGCTCCCACACGGTGAAGTTACTTACACTTGTGACTTCAAGTTCAAACAATTCAGACTTGCCACATTTTCAAAGAAGGAACACGCTGCCCTCCTGAATTTTCATTAAATGACAATATATGAAAACATATATTTAAGCCCTAAGGGAGCATTCAGGCAAAAATCAATTTAAAAAGTAACTAAGATATGCCTCACATGCAACTTAAAGTCAAATGAGAAGACCAGTCATTCCCTTCTTTCCCAATTCCCAGTGCATTACAATTTCTAAGTACATGGACTTGAACTTGAAGCAATCCAATGGACATGTCCAGTTTAGCCAATTATAGTTTCCTAATGTCCTCAGAGATTCTGATGATTAGAATCAGGCGAGGGTCACCCCCAAGCTTACAAGCAACAAATTTTTTTAAAACTAGAGTCATTGCTAATACAAAAGGTTTTCTTTGCTTCATATTAGCAAACATGCAACACATTCCTATGTGGTTTGAACTCTGCAGAAAAAAATAAATAAATAAATGTACAACATGAGAAACTGCCAGCACATACCCTTAAATGTGCTTAAAAGACAATAGCATGTTTTTTGTTGCTTTCTGAATGAACCCTGAATTGAAAAACCTAAGTTTCTTCTGACAGCATGAGTCACTCATGCAGTATCTCTTCTTCCCACCCCTCTTTGGCAGAAGGATGTGCTGTGAGTAAAGCAAAATGATACTTATGGATCAACATGGACAAATTGGCCTGAGGATTAGATACAAATGGTTACACGCAGATGATGATACTGGCACAAGCAGATCTCGCATTCTAATTTTAGGCACTGAATTTGGTTTACTTTCAGTAAATGAAGGGTTTTAGGCATCACATATTCAATATATTTTAATCTTTCTGGGAAGCGTTTTCCAAACTCACTTTATAGTGTGGGGGACAGGGGAGTGAAAGGTTAGAACTTTTGCTGAGTTGCCAGCCCATAGATTCCTGTACTCAGCCATTCTGGTGTCTCTGACTGCAAACAAACTAGGCTTCAATGCAGTTGCTGTGGAATGCACTAATTAATTACATTTACTTTACATAATTGGCATTACAGCTTTTTGAACAAAAATGCAAATTTATGGAAATTGGTTGAAATACTTATGCAAAATAAAATAAAAATGCACCCCTAAATTATTGGAAAAAATAAGGTAGTTTTAATTGAACAGCTAAAAGATTTGTACTTTGTTATATGATTACATCCAGTAAACTCAATTTAAAAAGTAAGTTCATTTGCTTTTATCTAACCCTTCCATATCTCGCTCAGTGGTGTTGGTATAATTATCACCAATAAAGGGCCAATCTTATTTTCTATCTCTTTTAGCACCAAGCGTTAGTTCTGTAAACAGAAATGGAATATATTATTCTATTGAATAGAGCCTCGTGCATTACAAATTAGGAAGCATTGGGCCAAAGACTGGCAAAGCAACCAATTATTGCTTAAAGGGGACATGATGTAGTACCCTTCTTGTGTTTTTCAGGGAGAATGACTTTGCTGTCGAACAAGCCTTTCCACAAAGGATCATTGCAAGGCACTTGTAAGGTAGATGGCTTTGCAATCAATAGAATATATCTGGCAAGGGTGGCAAGGAATGGATAATGCAGATGAATATGCAGTTAGTGGTGCCATAAAAAGAGTATTACCATGCTCATGACATAGGAGTGAATACCAGTAAATGGGTACTTAATACAAAATATGTCAAGGAATGTGAAATACATAAGGGCAAACCCTAAATGACAAAAGTGAGAAATAAAACATTGCCAAGTTAAGTGTCATAGACATTTATGCACAATTAACTAGCTGTTAATTATTGATGGACAGCTCCCAAAATTCAGCGTTCCAGCTTAATATACATTCAGCTAATCAAGAACTTATACTGACTTCCAAATTCCAAGGATATGAAAGTAGTTTAACAGGATCCCAATAATTATGGTTATATTTTAAATTTCTTATTCAGTATTTTTTTCTTGGAGGATGTGGGGTATTATGGAGCAGATTTAGGGTGGCCTTACTTTTCTGGTGCTATTTTAGGACTTCTACTTGGGTAATAATTTCTTAAAACATCCTTGGGATTTCCAATTGAATACTTCATTCTCTTTAGGTTCCTACCATACAATGTAATGGGGATGTTGCCTGAGACTATTTAAAGCTTGTCAGCTGCTCATCAGGAGACAGTAGGTGAACCGATCTTTATAAATAGAGGGCTACATTCTCACACCTTGTTTCTTTGGAGTGACAAGTAGCAAAAGGACAATTTCCTCTAGCAATCTGAAATGGATAAATGAAATAAGTAAGCCTTAAAAACTATTACCTGAGATATTCAGACTTTTAAAGCCAAAATGGGGCTGTGATCTTATTATTTCTGTCGTCTATTTTCTGTGAGATGATAGACAATCTCTTCTGTTTTCCTCTTTTGCTTTTTAATTTAATGCGCTGCATGTTTCTTTCATTCCCACTATGTGCAAAATAGTACTTCAAGCCCTGAGGAGAAACACAGTTCCAGGAGATGAGGAAGTGGAGACAGTGGTCTCGTCATATAATTCTTGCTCTTTCATGCGGACATATACAAAATACAAAAGAATAGGCACTGTGTGGGAAAGGTTATAATAAAAGGAGAAAATAATGAAGTTTAAAGATAATTAACTTGGTTGGTCCTAGATGAGATGTATGACAAATCTGACGTAAAAGTGCCTCTCTCCTAGTTAGTGACTAATATCATATATTTCACTTCCTTGTGTTGTGGTATAAGGCATTGAAATAATTACAGCACATTCTCTTCCTCTCTTCTTCGTGTCTCTCATCATTCATTATTCATCCCTCTGTTAAGACTATTTGTCTGGTCCATGCAAGATTTCTAAAACTGTTGTCTGCCACAATGGGGAGGAGTGCAAGTTCAGAAAGATATGGTAAAAACGATTCAGTTGTTCACTTCAAATGGGTGAACATTATGGTACATAAATTAGATCTCACTAAACAAACTGAAACACTAGGCTAACTAGCACATTCATACTAATAAAGTCATCAACGTGATTAGAGTCTGAGCTCACTCATTCATTCACAAAGTCATTAAGTATATTGTTCATCAAATAGTTGGTTCAATGTTGGAATTACACTGATGAATATGAATCAGTCCCTACCCGCAGCCCTTAATGTGGGAAAAAAGACAGATGTGCAAAAACACCATTGAGCATACTCAGAAGGGTGCTGAGTGTGACAAAAGGAAAAGGTTTTAGGATCTGAAATTGGGAGTTTCAGGATGCAGGGTGGTGGTGGGGAGGGGGCAGCACTGAGAGTGATGGGATGGTCAGAAGCAGAAGTGTGAAAGAGGAAATCTTGGGGAAGGTGAACGCCAAGCTATGGTTTGACAAATAGACATTTTTGGACAAAGGTATGCACATTTGGATTGAGAGATTCTGTATCAATCCAAGCATATGGAGGCATTAACCACAATGGGAAAACTCAAAGATATTAAATATTTTTAGATTATAAAGTTCCAGGAGATGAGCAATGGAGACAGTGGTCTAGTCATAAAATATTTTGCATGCCAGAGAAGTAAGTTTGCATTTTTTAACCTGTTGGTAAGAGGAAGTGAAGACATTTCTGATGTGGTTTCCCTAAAGATGATTTTGTTCAGTTTTGTTTGCTTGTTTAATACTTCATACACCTACACAATGGGCCTGGTTAGGAACCTGTGGTGAACAAAAGAGAAAGTTTTTTGTTGTTGTTGTTTGTTTTTTTAAATCAAATCTTCCAATAGTTAGTTGTCCTTTTCCTATTTTGAAAAAAGAAGAAATAGCTTAGATCTTGGGTTCTCTTCTCCTTGCCAACTCCAGAGTTCAACCTTTAATTAATTAACTGATCAATAAAATTTTAAAAGTAAATATCTCTATTCTCAATAAGAGTGGGGGAAATGTTCTTTTGTAATCTTTATTAATATCAACAGAAAGCATCAATTCATAAAGAAGAAATTTTTCAAAACACACTAAATTTTGTCAGTTCAGAATAAGTTACAAAAAAAGCTCAGGTATTTTAACCTAGGAATAACAAAAAATGATACATGACACATTTGTATATTTCTTTCTTTGCACCATAAAACTTCAGTGAACTCATATGAGAATACTATGTAAACCATTTATTAACTCCACAAGCTACATCAATATACTAGGTCTAGTAGAGGTTAGGACACTTGCCACAAGCCTCACAACTCTTTCTCGAGTACAACTGGGTTTTGAGATTGTCTCCTAATTCTAACTCAAGGCTCTTCCACCAAAGACATGATACTCACATTACATCCTTTGTGTCTCAGCAATCTCACTGGGAAAAAGCCAGAATGAAGACACATTAGAAGCATAATATTATTGGAATTAAAAGGACATTTAAATTTTGGTAAATACTTGTAAGCTTTAAGGAAGATAGCTTATTTTTAAGTTTGTTTTGTTTTGTTTTGTTTTTTGAGATGGAGTCTGTCTCTGTCACCCAGGCTGGAGTGCAGTGGTGCGATCTTGACTCACTGCAACTTCTGCCTCCCGGGTTCAAGCAATACTTCTGTCTCAGCCTCTTGAGTAGCTGGGATTGCAGGCATGCACCACCACGCCTAGCTAATTTTTGTATTTTTAGTAGAGACATGGTTTCACCATGTTGGTCAGGCTGGTCTTGAACTCCTGACCTTGCGATCTGTCTGCCTCAACCTCCCAAAGTGCTGGGATTACAGGCATGAGCCACAGTGCCCATCCTTAAGTGACTCTTTGTAGGTCGTATCTCCTTACAGTAAGAGTCAAAAGTTTCCAAATTGATTTTATTATGTTAATATTTCTATAGAAGAAAAAGGGGGACACTCAAACTTTAATACTTTTTGTAAGTAACCTAATAGCGCTAAACACATTTAAACACACACACAGACACACACACACAGCACCAAAAGTTATTTTATTGACTCTCAGGAGGTATGTGTACTGGACCAAGAGTGGGGTCTCAAAGTAGAGTCACCCAAAGCCTTATCGTGTTTTTCATATTTGAACCCATGTCAGTTCCAGTCACTGTGCTAAATGCTTTATATAAATGTAATCTCATGAATATCCTACAATAATAGGGAGTTGCTATATAAGTGTAAGTAGTAAATGTTGATTTTGAAATAATGTCTGTCCGATTCAAGAATTCATGTGCTTAATCCTGAAATCATCAATACTGAAATTTCAGTATTAAGGTTCAAATATCTTCCCAACCAAAGCACCTAGACGAGGATTGCAGGAAAGGTAAAGACTAGACTTCCACAAACTAATATTATATTTAGAGTTGTCATATAAATAATAAAGCAAATGATTAAAAACAGAAGATATAAAACAGGAACTCCTCTTACTCCACTGACTTATTCTCATCCCCACTCTCATCAGGTAATTACTGTAAAGTATTATTTCAGGACAAATAGGGATCACTAAATGTACAAAATATTTATCAACATTAAACAGATCTTTTGATTTTTTAAAATTTGAATGATAAGGGATTTTTCAGTTATATCACCCTTATTTCTTCTCTATTCAACCGTGTTCTTTCAGCGGTACCATAACTGTCACATTATCAAGGTTTGCAAATATAATTATAACATCTAGCTTTGCCCAAAGTATGGTTCTAAAAGCCGAAAATTAATAAAATGTTTAGCTTTTACCTAGGTAGTATAAATGGATCTATAAGAAATATTAAAGCACACCACTTAAAAAGTACTTTATCAGTCTAAATAAAATTATCTTTTTTCAATTACTCATGTTTATATGATGTTTTTTAGCACTCTTAGAAATTTTATGAAACATTTGCATTTAAACCATCAATACATGCATTACATTGAGGTCACCATCCATTCACTGAAATACGACTTCATTTACAAAGCGGTAAACAAGAAAAATTTTGAGATGATTTAATATTGAACAAAGTTTGATCTTTTTTTTTTTTGAGGCGGAGTCTCGTCGCCCGGGCTGGAGTGCAGTGGCCAGATCTCAGCTCACTGCAAGCTCCGCCTCCCGGATTTAGGCCATTCTCCTGCCTCAGCCTCCCGAGTAGCTGGAACTACAGGCGCCTGCCACCTCGCCCGGCTAGTTTTTGTATTTTTAGTAGAGACGAGGTTTCACCGTGTTAGCCAGGATGGTCTCGATCTCCTGACCTCGTGATCCGCCCGTCTCGGCCTCCCAAAGTGCTGGGATTACAGGCTTGAGCCACCGCGCCCGGCCCAAAGTTTGATCTTAAAAATTGAAAATTAAGTTATTGTGACCATATACATATTGTTCACAGATTCAAATCATGTTTCCTCCTTATGTAAAACATGTTTATTCTGGAGGCTCCCCAATGCCTTTTATTTTATTTACTGATTTATTTTTTCGGGTTACATGTGATAATTTAATACATCCATATAAGTAATAAAGATTAAATCGGTATAATTGGTATATCCATCAGCTTAAATATTTGTCTTTACTTTAGGCTGGAAACATTCCAATTATTCCCTTCTGGCTATTTTGAAATATACAATAAATTATTTTCCTTCCTTATTTATTTATTTTTAATTTTTCAATTTTTTTTTTTTTTTTTTTTTTTTTTTTTGGAATCTCGCTTTGTCACCCAGGCTGGAGTGCAGTGGTGTGATCTCAGCTCACTGCAACCTCTGCCTCCTGGGTTCAAGCAATTCTCCTGCCTCAGCCTCCCGAGTAGCTGGGATTACAGGCACATGCCACCACACCCAGCTATTTTTTTTATTTTTAGTAGAGACAGGGTTTCCTCGTGTTGGCCAGGCTGGTCTTGAACTCCTGACTTCAAGTGATCCACCCACCTCAGCCTCCCAAAGTGCTGGGATTACACGCAGGAGTCACCACACCTGGCTGAAACATACAATAGATTATTGTAAACTATACTCACCCTACAGATCTATCAAACACTAGGTCTTATTTTTTCTATAAAACTGTATATTTGTGTTTATGAATCAACCTGTCTCCATTCCCACCTACGCCACACACACACCCTTCCCAGCCTCTGGTAATCACGAATCTAACCTCCACCTTCATGAGATCCACTTTTTTTAGCTCCCACATGTAAATACAAACATGAGATACTTGTCTTTCCGTGTTTGATTTATTTCACACAATTTAGTGACCTATGGTTCCACTTGTGTTGCTACAAATGACAGGATTTTATTCTGTTTTATGGCTGAATAATATTTCATTGTATATATAAGCCACATTTTTCTTATCCATTTATCTATCGGTGAACATTTAGGTTGAATCCATATTTTGGCTATGCAGATAGTGCTGCAATAAACATAGGAGTGTAGATACTCTGGTATAATGATGTTCTTTCTTATAGATATTTATGTGATCTGCTCTTTATTACTTATTTCCTCCTGCTAATTTTGGGTTTGGTTTGTTATTGCTTTTCTAGTTCCCTAAGGTGAATGATTAGGTTGTTTATTTGAAGTCTTTCTACTTTTTTGATGCAGGCATTTATTTCTATAAACTTCTCTGTTAGTTCTTTTTTCTCTGTATTCCATAGATTTTAGTATATTTCTATTTTCATTGGTTTCAAGAAAAAAAATTAAATATTTTTAATTTCTTTGCTGACCCATTGGTTGGTTGCTGTCTAATTTCCATGTGTTTGTGTATTTTTTGAGGTTCTTGTTATCGACTTATAATTTTATTCTATTGTGGTCAGAAAATATACTTGATGTGATTACTAACTTTTTGAATTTGTTGACACTTGTTTTGTCTTTGTAGTCTAAGATATGGACTGTTACGGAGAATGTTCCATGTGCTGAAGAAAAGAGTGTGTATTCTGCAGCAGTTGGATGAAGTACTCCAGAAATGTCTTGACAAAGGCCTCTTTGTTCCAGTGTGTAGTTTAACTCTAAAGTTTCTTTCTTCAGGTTTTCTGCTTGAATGATCTTTCCGTTACTGAGAGTATAGTGTGGAAGTCCCCTGCTATTATTGTATTGGAGTCTCTCTCTTCCTTGAGATTTCTTCATGTTTGCTTTATGTACTTGGGAGTTCCAATGTTGTGTGAATGGATATTTATAATTGTTATAGCCAATTGCTAAATTAACCCCTTTATCATATATAGTAACTTTGTTTCTTTTTACAGTCTTTGACTTGTGGTCTTTTTTTCTGATATAAGTATAGCTATTCCTCCACTTTTTTAGTTTCCAGTTGCATTGAATATCTTTTCACACACCCTCACTTTTAGTCTGTGTCTATCATTATACATAAGTATGTCTCTTTAGGGAGCATAAAGTTCAGTGTTGTTTCTTTATTCTGCCATCCTAGGCCTTTTATTTGGAAAATTTAGTCCATTTATATTCAGTGTTATAGACAAGTAAGGACAGCAACCACTTCGTTGCTTGTTTTCTGGTTGTTTTGTAACATCTCTTTTCCTGTCCTACTGTCCTACTGTGGTTAAGTGATTTTATCCAGTACTATGTTTCAATTTGTTGTTTTTTATTTTTACTGTGACTATTTCTTTTTTTGCATTGTGGTTGCTGTAAGGCTTACAAGAAACATAGATATAACAAAACATTTTAAAGAGACCACAACTTATCTTAGATCTCAAAGATTAAAAAACAAGAAAGCTTAAAACCTCCACACTTTAACTTCATCTCTTCCACATTCTGAATTTATATTGCCTCAATTTATATATTTTTATACTGACTATCTCTTAACTTGTTGCTGCAGTTATTATTGTTTTTGATAGATTTGTCTTTTGACATTCTTACTAAACTTATGAGCAGATTGCACATCACAATTACAATATTCAAGTATTCTGGATTTGTTCATGTGCTTTATTTTACTAGTAGGTTTCATACCTTGAAATATTTTCTTTTTGCATGTTAGTTGTTTTTTCAGGTTGAAGAATTCAACCTGAATTCTTTTATTTTTAGCATTTTTTGCAAGATGGGTGTGATGAATTGTTGAGAAAATTGAGAAAATTTTTATTTCTCTTTTATAGTTGAAGCGTAGCTTTGCTGGATAAATTATGGTAGTTTTTTTTTAATCTGTTGGCCCTTTGCAAATGTCAGCCTACTCCTTCTTAGCCTGTGTAGTTTCCATCAAGAAGTTTGTTGCCAAAAGAAATGGAGCTCCTAGATATGTTATTTGCTTCTTTTCTCTTGCAGATTTTAGGACCTTCTCTTTGTCCTTGAATTTGAGAGATTGATTATAATATGTCTTGGAGTAGTCTTGTTTGAATCAAATCTATTTGGTATTTTCTGACCTTCCTGTACTTGGATATTGTCTCTTTCTCAAGTTTTGGAAAGTCCTCTGTTATTATTTCTTTGAATTAGCTTTCTACACTTTGCTCTTGCTTAACTTTCTCTTAAACACCAATAATTCTCCAATTTGGTCTTTTGAGATAATTTTCTATATTGTGTTGGTGATCTTCATTCCTTTCTATTCTTTTTCGTCTTTTTCCACTCAGACTGTATATTTTCAGATAGCCTGTCTACAACCTTAGTGATTTTCCTCTGCTTAATCCATTCTGTTGATGAGAGCCTCTAATGAATTTTTCAGTTTAGCAAAATAGTTCTCAGTTCCAAGATTTCTGTTTGATTTTTTTTATTATTTTGATCTCTGTTAAATTTCTCTGATAAATTTCTAAACTGATTTTATGTGTTCTCTTCGGGATCACTGAGTTTCCTTAAAGCTGCTATTCTGAATTCTTGGTCAGAGAATTCACACATCACAGTCTCCTATGGGCTAATCTCTAGTTCATTTCTTTTTTCATTTAGGGAAATTATGGTTTCCTGTTTGCTGTTGTTTCATGTGGATGTGCTATGCCTTTGCATTGAAGAAGTAGTTACTTGTTTTAGTTTTCTTTCTCTGTCTTGTGTTGGCTTTCATTGAATACATTTGCTTAGAGATTCATTGTAATTTGCCGGTTGATTTTCTTTTTTATTTTCCCCTGCTAGGCCACTGTCTCTTTATTGGTACTAGGTGGCAGCTTAAGCCCAGGTTTGCTTCGGTTCTAATAAACAATTAGTGTGCTGCCCATCCTGAATGGGAAGATTCCCAAGGGGATATCCTGGTAGTTTGGGAAGGCTGGCTAGGGGGTTATGCCCAAGAGAATGAACCTTTACAGTGTGGTGCTGCTGAGCAGCCACTCTGATTTTCTCAAGTTACAGAATAGCGTTTCCAGGGCTGAGGATGGTAGTCCCAACTCCTCCCTTTCTGTCTGTATTTCTTCAGGGATATTTCTCACTCTGGCACTCTTGATGATTCCAATGAGTTGAGACTGTGATGAGCTTCCTGCCAGGGAGCCCGAGATGGTGGGAAAACTAGTCGTGGACTTTGATCTCACTTTTCCCAGCGTAGAAACTATGAGTTGGGGGAAAATGTTCTGCACACTTGGTGCTGGGCAGATTGAGGGAAGTTTAATTCTTTTGCCATATGCTCAGAGTTTGCTTTCCTCACACACACCCAGTCTGTGGCTCAAGCAACTGTCTCCTCCTCATATTTGAGTTACGAGCTACTGTTGGTGATAATCTCAGCACTGTATATTTGGTTTTGGTTTTCTTTGAAGGGGAGTAAAGCCAGGTTGCTTCTATGTTGCTGTTTTGGAAACTATGTTATAGTATTTGCTAAGCTCTTTCAATCTGAAGAATCTCCTAATGAGTTCAATGTTTTTTTATTTCTGGATAATTTTCCTTAAGCATCCTTTCTCCTTCTCTTCTACCTTAGATTTATAGTCCCCTACACATCCTACACATCCTGTACAAATGTCATTCTTGGAGTTACCTTCATTATTTTCCTGTGTTGGAGTCACTGCTTCCTGGAAAGTATGTCTTTCTCTTTCTGTATTTTATAATGCATGCTGAAAATACTTCCCTAGAATAGGAGAGTGGAGCCCGGGTGTGATAACTTTCTAAGGAGGGGAAAATGCAATATAACTTTTTAAATTATTTTCTCAAAAACAATGTAGCTTATCTTCTCATAGATGATGATAATTTGTATGTTTATCTAATTTTTGTTTGAAGAAATTTTTTTTCTCTGGATCTTTGAATGTAATGGTCATTTTCTAAAAATGAATGTTGTTAAAAGTAAATCAAATGACTCTGATTTTCTTTCTTTTGCAGGCACCCAGATTCCTACTTCCCCTCTGAAATTTTATGATCTTTTCTATGTTTCTAAAATTTCTATGCTTCTAAAATCATGTAATAGTTTCTTGCAGTGTGTGTGTGTCTGTGTGTCTATACATGTGTGTTTTCATTTATTGTGTGTGATATTTTTCCAACTGTAAGATTTATATCATTTAATTCTTAAAAATTATCTTTTGCTATTTAATTGATAATTTTTCCTTATACACTTAATCTTCTTACTCTTTCTGAGACACAAATAATTCTAAGGATATAAAATAACTGATCTTCTCTTACATTGCTGATGGGAATGTTAAATGGTACAACTGTTGAGAAAGCTCTTTTCAGTTTCTTAAAATAAATTTAAACTCATACAAAAATTATTCTGAAATTGTGAAGCAAGGAAAATCTGTTTGTCCATAAAAGCAATGATGATACTGGCAGAATTATTAAAAATCAAAATTTTCAGAACTCTAAAAATTAACCAAATCTTGCAATAATCTGAGGAGCATTAAATCAAGAAAAATGACTATGTCTTGGTAATAACAGCATGTTTTGTGATGTCTTAACTTGCCCTATTTTTATCACTCATTCTAATGCCAAGGTAGCCTTTACACACCATACCATCGCAAACATGGTTGCTGGAACAAACAAACAAAAAACAGTAGCATAGCAGTTACTGGAGGAGGCAGAGCAGATTTGAGGCTCTCCAATAAGCCATCACAGAGAACTGCTACTCTTGACTTGTCTCTGTAGGAAATCACCATTTCTACAACTTCATGTGACTTGAGTCGGAGCTCATTCAGTATGAACAGCATTATCCTTGGGCTGTTTGTCAAAAAACAATTAGTCTTTGCCATTGCAGATGCCTGAGGTGGCAATACCAATTAGAGAAAGGAAGAGGTTGACTAAAAACCTTAAAGGAAAAATTTGAACAGTGAGATGTCCACAGGCGCCTTTGAAAAGCACTGACAAATTTATGAATATCTAAAACGCCGTAAGAATCTGCAGAGTTGTGTGCCTTTATTATCTTTCCACTGTCAGACCCCTATGCTATGCCAGGCAAGAAGTGAAGACTAAGGCAGAGTTGTAAACTTCGAAAATATTGAAGGTATGCCCCACTGGCACATGGAACCTTATGCAAAGGCTGAGAGACTTATGGGTTCAAGACATGTAAGATAATCTATGCTCAGTCATTAGCTGACTATGCAGCTTACTGACACAGAGACTTCAGAGGCTATACACAAGAAAGGATAAAACTGTATACAATTTGCTCAGAAAAGTCATTAAACAAACAGTAGCAGCAGCAACAGGGACATCAAACCTTAGGAGACACGGTATCGAATTTCCAGATATACTACATTATGTTATTTAAAATAATCAATTTTCAGAAGGAAATTATAAAACACACAAGGAAACTGAATGTTTAATCCATGCACAAGAGTAAAGTTAATTGATAGAAATTATCTCTGATGAATACCAGATATTGGAATTATTAGTCAAAGACTTTAAATCAGCCATCATAAATAGATTCAAAGTACTAATGAAAATCATGTCAAATAATAAAAGAAAAGAACAAGAATGATGTCTAAGTGAATAGAGAATATTAATAAGAGAAATAAATTGTAAAAAGAAACCAAGTAGAAATTTCTAAAGTTTAAAAATACAGTAAGTGAATTAAAGAATTCACAAGGGGCTTAAAAACCGATTTGAGCTATTGGAACTAAGAACTGATAAACTTGACGAATTAATAAACTGAAGATAAACTAATCATCTCACTTAAGATCAGAATAAAAAATTTAACAAAATAAACAGACCTTAAAAACTTGTGGATATGAGAGTGGGAGTATGAACAGAGGAGGTGCAAAGGATATTTAGGACAGTTAAAAATGCTCTGTATAACATTATAATGGTGGATATTCATCATTGATATATAATACCAAAGGGAACCCTAATGTAAGTCATAATGATTTGTCAATGCAAGTTCATCAGTTTTTTGTTTTTTTTTTTTTTTTTGAGGCAGAGTCTTGCTCTGTCACCCGGGCTGGAGTACAGTGGCCGGATCTCAGCTCACTGCAAGCTCCGCCTCTCGGGTTTACGCCATTCTCCTGCCTCAGCCTCCGGAGTAGCTGGGACTACAGGCGCCCGCCACCTCGCCCGGCTAGTTTTTTGTATTTTTAGTAGAGACAGGGTTTCACCGTGTTAGCCAGGATGGTCTCGATCTCCTGACCTCGTGATCCGCCCGTCTCGGCCTCCCAAAGTGCTAGGATTACAGGCTTGAGCCACCGCGCCCGGCCCAAGTTCATCAGTTTTAAGAAATATATCACTCAGCCAACTCTACTGGGGAATGTTGATAATAAGGAGGCTGTGTATGTGGAGGGACAAGAAATGTATGGAAAATTTTTGTACTTTTTTTCTGCTTTGTTTTACTGTGAACCTAAAGCTTCATACAAAATAAGTCTATTAAACACACACATACACACACAAACACATACATATACACAAAACAAAATATAAAGCACCATCACAAATTCAAGGGACAAAGAGGTAAAAGAGAGAAAAGGGCAGGAAAAAGTATTTGAAAAAACAATAAAAAGTACATATCCAGGAGGCTCAAAAATAAAAAAGTAAGATAAACTCAGAGATTCTTAAGTAAATGTATCATAGTAACTAAAAAATGTCAACAACAAAAAGAGATTGTGAAAGCATCAAGAAAAGACTGGCACAATATATACAAGGCAACCTTAATAAGGTTAACAACTGACTTCTCACAGAAACCATGTAGGCGAGAAGGCAGTGAGATAATATATTCAAAGTGCTGAAGAAAAAGGCTGTCAACCAAGAATTCTACATCCAGCAAAATTATCCGTTAAACATGAAGAATGAATTAAGATATTCCCTGACAAATAAAAACCGAGAGAATCAGTTATCAGTAAACCTGCCCTCCATGTAACACATGAAGAAATAAAAGACACCATTAAGGGTACCTGCATAGTTGAATATAAAAGACAGTACACATATATTTGTGTTTGTAATGCCTTTCTTCTCCCATGTAATTTAAAAGATGAGTACATAAAGTAATAATTACAAAATTGTGTTGATGGGCCTATTATGTATAAGGATATATTTTGTATGAAAATCCCAGCACAAAGGAGGAAGAAACAGAGCTATATTGTATCAAAATTTTTGTATACTACTGAAATTAAGTTGTTGACTTGGTATTAATCCAAAGTATATAAATTTCCTGATGCTGTGAATGATAAACCCCATGCTACCACTGAGAAAATTATTTACATATATACATATATACCATATCATGCATATTATTTTAATTCAAACATATATATTTGCCGGCTCAAGTTTGCCAGCAGCAGCAAATGCCCTCAGTGCAAATATTTCTCTATTCTAGTGCAGGGCACTACCTCTAATTCTATGCTTCTACGTTTCCACAAAGTGTTCACTTAGTAGCTCCTCACTGTCTTTTCAAATATTCAATACTTTAAGTAATTTTTTAATTATACTTTAAGTTCTAGGGTACATGAGCAAAATGTGCAGGTTTGTTACCTAGGTATACATGTACCATGTTGGTTTGCTGCACCCATTAACTCGTCATTTACATTAGGTATTTCTCCTAATGCTATCCCTCTCCCAACCCTCCACCCTTAAAAATATATTACCTATAATTTTTTCTTATTTTTAGCAAAACTATTGGTCCAAACAATGTGACCCTCTATTACTGAAAATAGGAGCTTTTTTTTTTTTCTTTTTTTGTCAATTTTCTTGTTATCCTCAAAATTTTTTACTTTACTGCTATGGATGTACTTTTTTTATTTGCAAATGCAAGCTTTTCTTTAAATTTCAAGGTAGCTATTGTCATTATATATGTTAGTATATTTTTATTTTCCATATATTCTATTCTCATTTTTATAATAGAAGACCATGTTTTATATGTATTCAATTATCTTTTTCAGTCTTCCATATTTGGTAGTTTTTTTTTAAATAATCAATTTCAAATGTTATTCTATTGTGTTTTATTTTATGCAGTTTTTTTCAAACCTACTTGCCATATTCCTGATGGCTTTTTCTATAGAAATTATAACTTCTAGTTGTTTCTTACTTGCCTTTGCTCTCTATTATGTCTTCATTTGTCTCTCCCATATACTTCTTGAGTTTTACCTGCTTGGTTTTCATCTCTGACTTTTGTTTCATAATTTCTTATCTAAACATGCATATCTTTTGTTTAAAACTTTCTTCGTTTTAAAAAACATACAATCTGTTAGCATTTTGTGTCTAAGTAGTTGTCTGAAGCAACTATCTAGTGTTTTCTTATAGAACTCTGTTAGTCTTTGAGCATTGTTTCATTAAATTATGTTCTTTTAAGAAAATAAATTCAGATAACAGATCTAAGGGTATTGGCTGAAAAAGTTTTGGAGGAGGCTTGAGACTTCCTGTAAGTCCACACTTCCCATATAAACTACCAATGGGCCTATGGGACCAAGATTTGACATTCAGAGTTGATATGCTTAAGTTATAGAATAAGGAAGAGCATTTTCCTATTTTTCACATATTTCCACAGTGCTTGCTCTCTCCCTTGCTGTAGTTCAAAGGTTATCTCCTTTTTTCTCTCAGACAGAGTCTTGCTAGGTTGACCAGGCTGGAGTGCAGTGGCGCAATCTCGGCTCACTGCAACCTCCGCCTCGTGGGTTCAAGCCATTCTCCTGCCTCAGACTCCTGGAATTACAAGCGCAAGCCACCACACCCGGCTACTTTTTTTGTATTTTTAGTAGAGATGGGGTTTCACTATGTAGGTCAGGCTGGTCTCGAACTCCTGACCTTGTGATCCGCCCACCTCACCCTCCCAAAGTGCTGGGATTACAGGCATGAGCCATCACGCCTGGCTAAAGGTTATCTCTTTAGTATCCTAATGGATATAAGACTAAGCATTTATAGATCATGTTACAATGTAAAAAGTCATTTTAACAAAGTGTCTAATACACGCCTGTTGGAAAGTATAATATTTTTATTGTTATTGCTACTGTAATAAGCATTCAAATGATTGAAACGAGGTGTTTACTGTAGCCTACAATGGTTTTCTTCTGCTCTAACTGGAAATGACACTTGAATTGCTTTCACTTTATTTTTATCAAGAGTTTGTTCAAATTACCTTTGACTCCTCCAGCAATGTAGATATTTGAGTGACTTCGCTGTTGTCTTTGAAGAGAGGAAACAGCATGCCTAGGTCCTAAAGTGGGAACACAATCAGTGCTAAATCTCAGAGAGAGAGTTTGAATGAAGCAGGGGGTGGTGGGGAAGCTGAGGTCAGATGGGTTTGAGGACAGGGTTACACAGGGTCTTGTAACAGTTTTGTTGTTCACTGTGAATGAAATGAGAAGCTACTTGAGAAATTTTAGCAGAAGAGTGACATAATCTGACCTATGTTTCAAAAGAATCGCTCCAGCTGGTGTTCCAAAAGTAGACTGTTAGGAAAAGGGTAGAAGTGAGGAGACTGATCAGAAGGCTCTAGAAATGATCCAGATGAGAGATGATGGCTGCTCATATAGTAACATTTGCAATAGTGGACATGATAAGTGGTCAGATTCCATAGGTGTGCAGCTATAACCAAGAGAATTTTCTTATGTATTAGATGTGTGCTGTGAAAGAAAGGCACTAAAAAGAGATCATGCTAAGTTTCTAGGCCTGAGAAACTGGAAGGATTTTATTGTTATTTAACTGAGATAAGAGAGACACTGGGTGGAACATGTGTTTGGGGATAGGAAATCAGGAGTTTAGATTTGGACATAAGTTAAAGGTGCCTCACAGATATATGTGAGCTGAACTAGAACATGGGATCCTAGTATATTGGGATGAATAGTGGCCCCCCAAAATGTATGTCTACCCAGAACCTTTGAATGTGACCTTATTTGGAAATAGGATAGTCAAGGTGAGGTCATGATGGATCAGAATGAGCCATAAATGCAGTAAGAATAGCATTCTTATAGGAAGAGGGAAATGTGAACACACATAGACATGCAGCCTCTCAGTGAAGAAAGCCATGTGAAAACAGAAACAGAGAATGAAATAATGCATCTGCAAACCAAGGAATGCCAGTGATTGCTGGCAACCAACTGAAGGTTAGCAGTGGCAAGGACAAGTCCCCTTCTAGACTCATTAGAGAAAGCTTGGCCTTTCTGAGATCTCGATTTCAGATTTCTAGCCTCTAGACTCATAAGAGAATAAATTTCTGTTGTTATAAGCCACCCAGTTCATGGTAGTTTGTTATGAAGCCTAAAAATTTAACATGTTTATTGAGACTCTACTGGCCCTTAGTATTTCAGAACCATCATTTCCCCTATTTGAGATTCCTTCTTCTGTTCTTCTTACAGTGATGAATCATATTCACCTTAGGGGGCAGGTGGTGCCTCACAAAGCTGACTCCCATTGAGCTAAATGTCTAAAATCCCTAATTGGATTTTAAAAGTCAGGGGCACTGATTTTTGCTTGTTGCCCTCATGGCTAGTTTGTTATCTACCTTGTATTTCTGCAGATTATTTTCTCAACATGAAATCTGTCTGAAATTTAATTTCCTCACCTCTATGAGAGAGAGGTACTAAGAAACACAATGCCTCTCTATAATGAACTTTTAAGTTATATAGAATTGGTTTAAAAACTTGGAGAAAATGTAAGAGCTTGCCTTGTGTTATAAATACTGATTCTAAAGAAAATCTTTAGATTAAGAAGATTAGTAAATATTTTAAAATAGCGTTTTGTCATGTTTAGGTGCCTTTCATCTTGGTACCTTGAATAATGATATGTAATATTCAAAATACTCATTCATTAAGGAACCCAATATTGCTCTTTTGGAAATTAAAACTGCCGTATTCACATTCTATGTGTACAAGAAAGGTTTAAGTCCCAAAACTGTAAGTTGTAGTTGCTTATCCAAAAGGCCTTTAGTGTCCTCTGTTTTAAAATTCTGCATCTGAATTTGCTTATGGCTGGTAAAAAATAATGTGTTTGCTTTTTTATCATGTGTCCTCATTATTTTATTTTTTGTCATGTGTCCTCATCATTTTGAGTTATATGCAGTTGCAGAAAGAATGAAGCTAGGGAAAGACCCTTAGAAACTGCAGAATTTTTTCAAGGGTCAGAAAGACAATAGGTTTTTTGGAAAGTAATGGGGGATTATCACATGATGGGGATAAATTGATGGGGTTGAGCTGAAAGCTAAGCATCTGGCTTATGAAAATTTTTGCTGTCGCTGCTGGAGCTAGTCAGCATTATATAGTTCCTTGATCACTAGGGACTTTACGATCTGTCTTAAGCTATTTGTGCACTAACAATAACTCTAACTGTTCATTCCATGATTTCTACTATTTGTAGAAAAAAAGAGTAAATGGTGTCTAAAAAATTTGAACATAAAGAGATGTTAAAATAAGGAGATTGGATGTAAAGAAAATGCTAAAGAACACCAGGAGATGCAATAAATCCAAATGGTGTTCACAAGAGGGAAAAAAATAGTTAATACAAAACTGAACAGAAAGATGCAAATAAATAAGTAAATTTCTCATTCAGGATCCATTTGGAGGTTGTGCTTCTTGGCAGAGTTACTGCTTATTATTTTTATGTTTCTAGTTTCCCATCTCCTTTTGTCAGTCTATTGAAAGCTTGTTAAAATCTTATTTGCTTTTGCTGTACCTTTGTCATTGTTTTTGCTTTAACTTTAATGCTAAATCATGTAGAAGTAAGGTAAAAGGGAGAACAGAGTTAACACAAATAGTCATTGTAGCAGCCTAGTTTTATGGATACTTTATATATTGATCAGCTTATGTTTTATTCAGACTAGATGGAAGAACAATTGGGAAATAAGAAGGAATGTCTCCCTTAAATAGTAAATTGCAACGCTGATGCAAAACGTCTAAGGGTTTCCAGGAGAGACTGGCTAGCATCTGAAAGGTGCACTGACATACAAAAGAAATAACCCGTCTGTCCATGGGAACACTCCAAGCAAAATAAGAGTTGCTGCATTAGTTTCTTTCTGCTTCCTTTGAAAAAGACAGAAATGTACTTCATATATATATGTGTGTGTATGGGAATGTATACATATGCATGTATACATGTATAAATATATGTGTATGTACATATGTGTATGTGTGTGTGTATATATACATTTATATATGCATGTAATATATGTATGCAAATACACACACACACATGCTTGGCACATCGTAGATACACATGCTTGTTTTGCATAGTGCTTGGCACATGGTAGACCTCTAATAAATGAGTGGTCAATGTGAAGGAATATATAAACAAATAAATATGACACCAAGTATGTCAACCGAGCCAATTAAAAGTTATACAAAGTTTCTAATGGTCAGAATAGTTGGATTGTCCAGATTCAAACCAAGGACTGTATGAATGCTAATCCTGTGCTCTTAGACACGCCCAACATGATTCAGAAAGTGTGTGCCACATTTGCAGCCATAAAAAGGGATGAGTTTGTGTCCTTTGTAGGGACATGGATGCAGCTGGAAACCATCATTCTCAGCAAACTATCGCAAGAACAGAAAACCAAACACCACATGTTCTCACTCATAGGTGGGAAGTGAACAATGAGATCACTTGGACTCGGGAAGGGGAACATCACACACTAGTGCCTATTATGGGGAGAGGGGAGGGGGGAGGAATTGCATTAGGAGTTACACCTGATGTAAAGGACGAGTGATGGGTGCTGACGAGTTGATGGGTGCAGCACACCAACATGGCACAGATATACATATGTAACAAACCTGCACGTTATGCACATGTACCCTAGAACTTAAAGTATAATAATAATAATAAAACAAAAACAAAAGCAAACAAAAAAAAAAAAAAAAGAAAGTCCTAGCTGTGTGGCGTTTGGCAAACAGCCGAACCTCTGCAAGCCTCTGTTTCTCATACTGAAGGAGAGCATCTCAAGGCACAGTTTTGAAAATAAGGGGTAATGACATGTATAAAGGGCTTAGTATTGTGCCTAGGACATAATTAACATTGCTGGTAATGATGATGATATATGTAAAGGTAGAGATCTTCTTAAATTATATCCACCCTCACCTGCCTTTCACAATGCTGCCACCTGCATCACGGAGAACTCACGATCTAGTTAGTATTTGTTCATTCACCTCTGATAACTATTACACTCAGGCCTAATTTAAACCTCTTGAACTCCATATGGAATTAGGTACTGTAGAGATGGTAATGAAGCATTCCTGGCCACTTTAATCATACATAGCAATTCCAATAGAATAACGGTGTTTTGCTTATGGTGAGCCTGTATTAAATATTTATTTTTATTTAAGAGCCTTATTTTACTTTGTTCAGCTACCTACACCTTTGAGCAGAAGAACAAGATAGATTCACATGACTGTGTTTCTTTTTTTCTTTTTTTCATTTTCCCTCCAAATCTAAGTATAGATTTCAGCAGACCAAATCAAGAGACCTATTGACCCTGGTTCTTATGTTAAAATTATAGGGATCTCAGCCACGTTTCATGAGAACACTAAGGCAATTTCACAATGACTTACCAGTGAGGTTAATTATTTTTTTCAGAAATGTATTGTGATGCCTCTTTCTAGATGAAGCTATGGTGAACTTTCCTCTGTATTGGAATCCTAAATTAAGTTGGGGCCAGTATTCTAAAAGAAATAAGAAGAAATTAATCCCTTAAAAATTAAGATTACCTCTCTCTCTTCTTTCCATGCACCCCCCGACCCCCGCCAACCCCATTCACCATTCCTAACTGAAGGCTGTTATATTGGTGCTAAATATAAAATCTCTTACCAGTGTGTGTTCTGCATATCTGAAAATCGTGCAGTGGTGAACCTCTTGAGTGTATTTCTTTCTTTCTTTATTAATGAAAAGGTTTTTATTTGTGCCCTCTGTTATTCTCAGAAGTACAACACAAAACAAAATGGGAAACCATGATTTATCTTCTATTTGATAAAAACATCTGCAGAATAAAACGAGCCTCTTGATGCCGGAATTGTCATCAATGATGACTTTGACAAAATGAGCAATACATAATTTGCTAGCTCCCTTGCGAAGCTGAAACAGATTGTCAAATAAAACACTGGAGGAGATGCATATGGGCTGAGTAGACCGGCTTTGAATAGGAACATGCGCAGGTGGAGGCTTAGTAGTGGCTGTAAGAAGGAGGACTGCCCTAATTTGGAGGGTCATTTGCATTTGAAAATGCTCCTTGCTAAATTGTGAGTATTCCCTATAGGAAAAGAGAATGCATTCTGCCAAAACCGCAGCTATTTTTGTTTCTTGGTAACTTGAATAAACCAGAAAACCTAAGGCAAAGTGGAGGGAGTTGCACTCAAACCATTTTTTAATGGTGGGCTTATAGAATACAAATCAGTAATATATGAAAAGGACACTTAGGAAAATCAATTGCTTTATGGTTAAAAATGGATTTTTCATCAACATGAAGCATGGAAAGTGTACTAATGGGTGTATTCAGCATGCATTTTTACAAATGACGATCAAATGCTTTTATTAGTCTTTATATCTGAAAAGTATGGCAAAAATCACATAATTAGTTCTAAATTCATTTGATTTTTTTGTTGTTGGATGGCCTAGAGGACTTTGCTTGTTTATATATTTTATTATTGGTATATGAGTTGTACATATTTTGTGGGTGTGTGAAATATTTTGATACCTGGTTACAATGTGTAATGATAAAATCAGGGTAATTGTGATGTCCATCACTTCAAACATTTATTTATTCTTTGTGTTGGGAACTCACAATAACTTTTAGCTATTTTGAAATATAGAATAAATTATTTTTAATTATAGTTTCTTCTCTGTACTATCGAATATTGGAATTTATTCTTTTGTTTGTTTGTTTTTTGAGACGGAGTCTCCTTTTGTTGCCTAGGCTGGAGTACAACGGTGGGATCTTGGCTCACTATGGCCTCCACCTCCCAGGTTCAAGAGATTCTCCTGCCTCAGCCTCCTGAGTAGCTGGGATTACAGGCATGCACCACCATGCCTGGCTAATTATTTTGTATTTTTAGTAGAGATGGGGTTTCACAATGTTGGCCAGGCTGTTCTCAAACTCCTGACCTCAGGTGATTCCCCCACCTCGACCTCCCAAAGTGCTGGGATTACAGGCGTGAGCCACCATGCCCGGGCTATTCTTTTCATCAAACTCTATTTTTGTATCTGTTAATCAACTTATTTTTATCCCTCACTACCTTCTTCCCTTCTCAGCCTCTGGTGGCTACTATTCTACCCTCTGCCTCAATTAGATCCACTTTTTTAGCTTCCACATATGACTGAGAATGTACAATTTTTGTCTCTTTGCCTGGCTTGTTTCACCTAACATAGTGATCCCCAGTTTCCATCCATATTGCTGTAAATGACAGAATTACATTCATTGTTATGGCTGAAACATATTCCATTGTGTATGAATACCACACTTTCTTTATCCATTCACCCATTGCCGGACACATAGATTGATTCTATATCTTGGCTATTGTTAATAATGCTTCCATAGACATGAGAGTACCCATATCTCTTCCATATATTAATATCCTTTCTTTTGGATATATGCCCATCAGTGAAATTTCTGGATTATATGGTAGTTTTCTTTTTAGTTTTTTGAGAAACCTCCATACCCTTTTCCATAATGACTATGCTACTTTACACTCCCACCAACAGTGTATGAGCAATCCCCTTTCTCTGCATCTTTATCAGCATTTGTTATTTCTTGTCTTTTTTATAGTAGCCATTTTAATTGGGGTGAGGTGATAGCTGTTTGTGGTTGTGATTTTTATTTTACTAATAATTAGTGATGTTGAGCATATGCCTGTTGTCCATTTCTATGTTTTCTTTTGGGAAATGTCTGTTCAGATCTTTTCCCCATTTTGCAATGATTTTTTGTTTTGCTACTGAGTTGTTTGAATTCTTTACATATTCTGGTTATTAATTATTTGTCAGATTGATGTGGTTTTCACAAGTCAGTACGGATTGCCCAGATAGACAAAGTTTTATATCCTAAAAGCTGAGGAATCCTTTTACCTGAGGAATCTTGCCTTTGTGGAAATTTCTGTTAATTTCAGTTCTTTAATCATAAGAAAGAAGCAATGAATGTTTTCCCAAAATAGTTACTCTTTTTACTCAAAATATTGTTCTCTCTTAGTGCATATATATTTTAAATAGACTTTTTATCTTAGAATAGATTTAAATTTACAGAAAGGATTTGAGGATAATAGAGAGGATCCCCATATAGCCCACAACTGGTGTCTTCTATTAACACCTTATATTAGTATGATGCATTTGTCCAAATTAACAAATCAATACAGATACACTTTTATTAACTGAAATACACCGTTTATTCAGATTTCTTAGTTTTTCTCTAAATATGCTCTCACTGTGTTAGAATCCCAACCAGGATACTGAATTACATTTAGTCATCATGTTTTTTAGGCTCCTGTTGGCTGTAACAGTTTCTCAGGCTTTCCTTGTTTTTAGAGATCTTCACATTTTGGGGGAGTACTGGACGGTGTTTCGTGAAAGGTCTATCAGTTGGGATTTGTCTGATGTTTTTCTCATAGTCAGACTGGGCTTATGAATTTTTAGGAGAAGACAACAAACACCAAGTGTCATTCTTCTCAAATGCATAAGCAGTACATGCTGTCAATGCGACTTACATTGAGGTTAATTTTGGTTTCCTGTATAAAGTAATGTCTGTCAGGTTTCTCTACTGTAAAATTACTTTTTTCTCTCTTTCTATACACTGGTCTTTAGAAACACGTCACTAAGTAAGGCCCACACACAAGGAGTGGGGCATTGAACTCCACCTACTTGAAAAAGGAGTATCTACATTATTTGAAGTTCTTGCCTATGAGAGATTTGTCTCTTCCATGTCTTTTATTTAATTATTTATTTATGCCACTATATAATTATGAATATTTTTATATGTGGGTTATAATCCAGTGCCACTTGCACTAGTAAGGTTTCTCTAGAGAAACAGAATAAAAAGGGTGCATGTGTCTATATGTGGTATATATACATTAGTGTGTGTGTGTTTCTGTGTGTGTATGTAGTAAGTTACAAAGAGAGACATTTTAAGGAAGTGGCTCACGTGATTGTGGAGACTAACAAATCCAAAATCTGAAACATAGGCCAGCAGGCTAGAGATTCAATGGAGAGTTGATGTTGCAGTTCCGGTCTGAAGGCAGTCTGCTGGCAGGATTTCCCTTTTCTTGGGAGAGACAAGTCTTTTTTTGATTAAGGTCTTGAACTACTTGGATGAGGCCCACTCACATATGGAGGATAATATGTTTTAATGAAGTCTAAGGATTTAAATGTTAATCTCATCTAAAAAATATCTTTACAGAAATACCTAGAATTGTTCCAGACTTGTCTACTGGTAGTTCTTTAGGTGGTCTACCATGGCACTTTGACATATACCCATCATTGTGGCTTTTTGTTGTTGTTGTTCTTGTTTTCTGTTTTTTTTTTTTTTTTTGAGAAATTCCTTAATTTCTGACACACAGTAAGCAACTCAGTCTTATACTGTATATTTCCTGACTAAGTCATAAGTTAGCTATTTCTCCAAGCATCCTGTTTCCTTTTATTGAAGAATTGTATTAGAAACTAAGGCCTGCCTGCTAAGCATTCTTGCGGCTACTGGGAAGTTGTTGCTTCTGGGCCCTCTTAGCTGATAGATCAAGGAAATACATGTATCAACAATCTCACGTAACTATGCGTATTATATTACATATATATACACATATGTATGTATACACATATACATGTATTTCTATAGGTACCTTTATTAAGCTAAACATGAGTTTATACTGGTGTTTCCAACTCTAGATCTAGCCCATGAACACAGATGATTCTGGACTTCCATTCTTGCTTATCTCTTACAATCCACCATTCATTTACCTAATTGTTCAGTTCTAGAATACGTATATAGCAGTATTGTAATTGTTAACACATATCCTCAACCAGAGGACAGTGTTTATGTTCAGTTAATTTTGCCTTATATATTTTAGACTCTAATTATTTCCAAAGTTATTTTATAGTAAGTGGCTTCCCCTTCACCTCCCCCTCACTCCCTTTAGTGAGTTTATTTTGTACATCTATAATACAGTTAGATCATTTGTCATAATATATATTCCCTCCTCAGACCCTTGACCTGATCAATGAGTTTATTTTAATTTGCATACATTTAGGTTTGCTCTTTGATTATTGTAACATTATATAGGTTTTGACAAATACATAATGTCATATATCCACCATTATAGTATCACACAGAATAGTTTCAGTGCTCCCCACAAATCCCTCTGTTTTACCTGTTCAGTCCTTTCACTCTGCAAACCCCTGGTGACTACTGACAGAATGTCATATAAAAGGAATTTTAAGGCTATGCATGGTGGCTCATGCTTGTGATCCCAGCACTTTTGGAGGTCAAGGCAGGTGAATCACTTGAGCCCAGAAGTATGTGACCAGCTTGGATAACATAGTGAGACACCATCTCTACAAAAAAAAAAAAAAAAATTAAATTAAATGGTTAGCTGAGTGTGGTGGTACATGCCTATAGTCTCAGCTACATGGGAGGCTGAGGTGGGAGGATTGTTTGAGCCTGGGAGGTCAAGGCTGCCGTGAGCTATGATCGTGCCACTGCAATCCAGCCTGGGCAACTAAGACCTGAAGGCCCTGTCTCAAGAAAAAAAACAAATGTAATTTTACCATATACAGCCTTTACAGTCTCCCTTTACTGATGTAAGTATCCATTTTCACTTCTCTCATTCAAATATGCACTTAAGATTAATCTATGTCTTTTCTAAACTCAATACTAATGTTTTTAAAATGCTGAATAGTATTTCATTGCATGGATATACTACAGTTGTTTATTCACCCATTAAAAGACATCTTCATTGCTGTAAGTTTTTGGTGATTATAAATAAAGATGCCACAAACACTCATGTGCAGATATTTTTGTGGAAGTAAGTTTTCAAGTCAGTTAGGTAAATACCTAGAAGTACAATTACTAGATTGTATAGTAAGATTATAGTTAATTTTGTAAGAAGTATCCTGTTTTCCAATCGGGCTGTGCCATTTTGCATTCTCACTAGCAATGAATCCTGCTGTTCGATTTCCTTTTCAGCACTTGCTGTTATCTGATTTGTTTTGGGATATTAGTCATACTAATATGTGTGTAGTGGCCTCTTGTTTTATTGCATTTTCCTAATGACGAATGATTTTCAGCATACTTCCATATGCTTCTTTGTAATTTGCTTCTCTTGTGAGATATCCACTGATAAATTTGGCTCATTTTATTAAATGAGTTTTTGTTTTCTTATTGTTGAGTTTTAAGAGTTCTTTGTATTTTTGGATACAAATATTTTTAAAGTCATCTTTTTGTAAATGGTTTATCTCAGTGTATGGCTTATGTTTTCCTTCTTTTAATGGTGACTTCCATAGGTGAAAAGATTTTAATTTTTTTTTGAGACAGCGTTTTGCTCTTGTTGCCCAGCCTAGAGTGCAATGGTTTGATCTCTGCTCACTACAACCTCTGCCTCCTGGGTTCGAGTGATTCTCCTGCCTCAGTCTCCTGAGTAGCTGGAATCTGTAATCCACCATACTCAGCTAATTTTTTGTATTTTTGGTAGAAACGGGGTTTTACCATGTTGGCCAGGCTGATCTTGAACTCCTGACTTCAGGTGATCCACCAGCCTTGGCCTCCCAAAGTGCTGGGATTACAGGCGTGAGCCACCATACCTGGCTTACAAGATTTTAACTTTATTAAAGTCTAACTTATTTTTTCTCTCATGAATCAAGTTTTTGACATTGTATCTAAAAACCCATCAACAGACTGAAAGTCATACAGAATTTTTCTCATATTTTATTCTGGAAGTTTTCACAGTTTTGCATTTTACTTTTAGGTCTATGATTGCTTTTGAGTTAATATTTGAGTAAGGAATGAGGTCTGTGTCTCAGATTTTTTTGGGGGGTACGAACATTCTGTTGTTTCATATCATTGAATACAAATGTCATTTTCTTAATTGCCTCTGCCCTTTATAAAAGTCAGGTGATAATATCTGTGTTAGTTCACTTCTGGACTCTTCATTCTAGTTCAGTGAACTATCTGTCTATTTTTTCATTAATCCTATGCTATCTTGATTAATGTATCTTTCTTGTAAGGCTGCAAGTTCAGTAGTCTGAGTCTTCCAACTTTGTTCTTCTTCAGTATTAAGTTGGCTATTTTAAAATTTTTGCCTTTTTGTGTAAACTTTAGAGTCAGCTTTGTTTATATCTACACTAGAGCTTGCTGAGATTTTTACTGAGATTGTGTTGAATGTATAAAGTTGAGATTTATCATCTCAATGATGTTGAGATTTCCAATATATGAATATAGATTATCTCTTTATTTGTATCTTTATTTTATTTAGTTGTTGTTACTAGATTTTATACAAAATTTGTTAGAATTATTATTAAGTATTTCAATTTTGGGTATTATTATTATTATTTTGTTTTGTTTTGTTCTGGGGAGATGAAGTCTTGCTCTGTGGAGTGCAGTGGTGTGATCTCAGCTCAGATCACTTGATCTGGTCTCAAGTTATCTGCCCACATCAGCCTCTCCAAAGTGTTGGGGTTACAGGCGTGAGCCATCATGCCTGTCCTAATTTTTGGTATTACTTCAAATGGTATTTTGCTGTTAATTTCTAAATCACTGTGTTTATTGCTATAAAATAGAGAAGCAATTGATGTTTGCCTGTTGACATTATATCCTACAACCATGTTATACTAGCTTATTACTTTCAGGGGCTGTTTTTATTTATTTACTTATTTTTAAAAATAGATTATGGTTTTCTACATAGGCAATCATATCATCTGCGAATGAAGATAGTTTATTTTTTCCTTTCTCACTTGTATACTTTCATTTTTTTTTCTTTTATTACACTAGTTATGCTTCCGGTGTGATGATGACTAGGAGTGCTGACCAAAAACATCCTTAGCATGTTCCCCATCTTAGGGGAAAAATCTCTAATCTCTCACCATTAAGTCTGATGTTTACTAAAGGTTTTTTCTAAATGTTCTTTATCGGGTTGAGGGAAGTTTGCTGAGAGTTTTTTTTGTGAATATATGATAGATTTTGTGAAATGCCTTTTATGTTGTGATCATATGATTTGTCTTTATACATTTCGTAAAATTGATGTGATCATATGATTTGTCTTTATACATTTCGTAAAATGGAGAATTTCTTTAGTTGATTCTTAAATGTTAAACTAGTTCTGCATCCCCAGAGTAAATAACATTTTGTCATAATGTATAATTCTTTTTATAAATTGCTGAATTCAATTTGTTAATATTTTGTTGAAGATTTTTACATCTATGTTCGCGAGAGATATTAGCCTGTAATTTTTTTTTCTGTAATGTCTTTAGTTGGTTTTCATATTACAGAAGGCTAATTTCATAGACTGAATCTGGAAGTGTTCAATTTGCTTCTATTTTCTGGAAGAGTTTGTGGAGTATTAGTATCATTCCTTCATTAAATGTTTGGCATATCACTGGTAAAACCATTTCATCCAAGTGCTTTTTTTTGGAACATTAATTATTAACTCAAGTTATTTAGTAGATATTGTGTCATTCAAATCATCTGATTCCCCTTATTTGAGTTGTAGTAGTTTGTGTCTTTCAAGGAATTGGTCTATTTTATTTGAATTATCAATTTTGAGTTAGATTTGTTCATAGTATTCTTTTATTATTTTTTTAAAGTCTGTGATTAGTAGTGATGGTCCTTCTTTCATATATAATATTATAAATTTATGCCTTCTTTATTTTTTGTTTTAGTTAATCTAGTTAGAGGTTTATCAATTTGATTGATCTTTTCTAAGAACCAACTTTGGGTTTTGTTGATTTTCTTTACCATTTTTCTGTTTTTAAAATGATCTCCACCATAGTTTGTATTATTTTGTTCTTGTTTGGGGTTCATTTGTTCCTTTTCTTTAATGTCCTAAGGAGGGAACTTAGACTATTGACTTTAGATTTTTGGTTTTATTTCTAAATATATGCACTTGGTGCTCTAAATTTCACTGTATACAATACTTTTGCCTCATGCCACAAATTTTGTGGTTATATTTTTATCTTTAATTCAAATTACATTTTAACATTTCTCTTGTGATCTCTTAAATCTATGAGTTACGTAGAAGATTTTTAAATGTTTGCAGATCTAGCTATCTTCCTCTTATTAGTTTACAGCTTAATGCCCTTGTGGCCTAAAAGCAGACATTGTATGGTTTTTGTTCTCTTAAATTTGTTTTTTATGGCCCAGAATATGGTTTATCTTGGTGAATGTTTCATGTTAGTTAGACAAGAATAAGTATTCTATTGTGTTTGGGTGGAGTATTCTATAAATGCTTATTAGATCATGTCGATGGATGGTGCTGTTCCGGTAGTGTATATCCTTTCTGATTTTCTGCCTGTTTAATCTGTCAATTACTGGCAGAGAGATGCTGAAATCTCTGACTATAATGATAGATTTATCGATTTCACTTAATTCTGTCAGTTTTTGCTTCATGTGTTTTCAGTTATTAGGTATATATATTTTTGGAATTGTTATGTGTTCTTGGATAATTGACTTTTTTATCAGTATGTAATACTCTTATTTATCCATTTTAATTTTGCTTATTCTGAAGTCTGCTGCTTCTGCAATCAATATAGCTATTCCAGATTTTTTTTTCATTAGTAAATGTGATATATATTTTCCTAGTTATTTTTTACCTGTGTCTTTATATTGATACTGTGGTTCTTGTAATTTTTAATTCACCGTGATAATCTCTTACATTTCGTTGATATAGTTAGACTGTTCATATTTAAAGTCATTATTGTTATAGTTGTATTAATATATGCCATGTTTTTAACTTTTTTATTTGTTGAATTTCTTCATTTTTCCTTTTTCTCTCTTCTCTGGTTATAACTGAACATTCATATAATTCAATTATATCTTTATGCATTTTCTGCATATGAATATAAATTTTTATTCTTTTCTTCCTATTAATCTGTCTTCTGTAAGTTCATTTTCAGTGAACTTTCAGTGAGTGAGTCAAGAGGAATCTTTATCTCCACCGCTATACTTTCTTTATGTAGATCAAAACTTTTGACCTATAATGTATTAGTCTGTGGGGATTGCCATAACAAAATACCACAGACTTAGTGACTTAAACAGCAAACATTTATTGTCTCACAATTTGGAAAGCTAGAAGTCTATGATCAAGCTGCAAGTTTAGTTTATGCCTTATAGATGGCCACTTTCTGCTGTGTTTTCCTATTGAGTGAGGGGGTGGGGAGAGACAGAGAGAGAGGGCTTGCTATCTGATGTCTCTTCTTATAATGACACGAATCCTATCAGATCAGAGCCTAATCCTTATGACTTCATTTAACTTTTATTACCTTCTTGGAGATCTCATCTCTAAATACAGCCGCATCGGTGGTTAGGTCATCAACATATAAATTTGAGGGGACACAAACATTGAGTTGGTAACATATATTACTTTCCCTATGGCTGAAGAACTTCTTTTTAACATTTCTGGCATGGTTGGTTTGCTGGTGATAAATCTCAGGTTTTATTAGTCCAAGGAAGTTTTTATTTCTTTAATATTTAAAGAATAATTCTGTTGGATATAAATTCTCATCGGTGTTTTTTTCTTCCAAGACTTTACGTATTTCACTCCATTCTCTTTTTGCTTACATATTTCACTGCCTCTCATTTTTCTCAAGATTTCTGTTAATTTTTTTCCTCAGTTTTAATAAACTATGACTAAAGGTAGTATTTCAGGGTATTTACTCTGCTTTTTGTTTTCTGAGCTTTCTGGATTTGTGATTTTCTGTTCTTCATTAATTTTGAAAAGTTTTCAGCTTCTATTATTTTGAATATTTATTCTACTCTATTATTATTCTATTATTATGTGAATGTTACATCTTTTGATTCTGTCCAAAGTTCTTAGATGTCTTCTCTGCTTTTAAAGTGCCTTTATCTTGCTGAATTTCGGCTTGTAACGTCACTATTAACTTATCTTCAAGATCACTGATTCTTTCCATTTTCATGTTGGATCTACTGATGAATATATAAAACATCCTTCATTTCTGTTACAGTGTTCCTAATATCTAGCATTTCTTTTTGATTATTTTTTAGAAAATTATCTTTCTCCTCTAATTATCCATCCCTTGTGTGTTGTCTTCCCTTTTCTTCATTATAGCCTTGCCACGTTAATTGTAATCATTTTAAATCCCTTGTTTGATAATTTCAAAATCTGTATTGCATCTAAACCTGGTTCTTATGCTTGCTCTGTCTCTTCAGACTGTTTTTGCTTGGTTGTTTTTGCATTTTGACGTACCTTGTAAGTTTTTCTGGAAACTCAAACAAGTTGTATGAACTACTGGGAATTGAGATAAACTAGCTATTAAGTTGATGATTCCAGTTAATCTGTGGGAGTTCAACTGTGTTTTATGTTTGTGTAGCTGTAGATGCCCAGAAACTTCAAACTTGTTTACTGCCCTTGTTTTGTTTTTTTCTATATCTTGTTCCTCAGAAGTAGTCCATGTCTAACAGCTTTTTTTCAGCTGTAACCCACTATTATTATACTGGGGCCCTATTTGTGCAATGGCAGAGTGAGAGGGGATACAGAATGTTTTATAATATTTCAATTAAATCTCTGTTCTTTACTGGGAATTCCTCCCAGGGCTGTTAACTTCTCAGATGTTGCTCCTTTGATACAGCTTTTCTCCCACCAGCTATCTACTCCCTTCCTTAGCCTCACTCTTCTCAATCTATTTTTTGCAGCATTGATCAAGGTAGGCTATGCTCTTTCTCCCCTCAGGTGAGACAGGGAGACTAAAGGGGCCCAAGGTGGGAGGAATTACATTTCTCAGCGAAACCTTTTCCCTAAAAGGTAGGTCTTTGTTATGGAGAAGGCTCTGGGTGCATTTCACAATGATTACTCTTCCCTGCCTCATGCCCTGTGGGTTATCTTTTCTGAATTGAATTTCTACTTTGAAAATGTGGTGGAGTTTCTAAAGGCAAATCCTGTAGAATTGTGGGTTCCCCCTCAAGACTGTGACCACCAGGAATTTCTCACTCTCAAGCTAGTCCACTCAGTCTCAAGTAGTTTACCAAAATTACTACTTGCTACAGTCTAACAGACCCATTTACATCTCTTTTGGATGTTCCAAGGGCCCTCTGTAGCATCCAAAAGTTAGGTGTTAGAAAAGTCAATTTTGAAGCTGAAATTTGATTTTGGAAAGCCTATCAAATATGTTAAAGGTTTAAAACACTTGATATTATGAAATAGAATTCCAGGTTATCCCAAGTCATTTATTTGGCCAAAACGATGACTGAAAAAGTTTTTTAACAGGCACAAAAGGCCGGGTGCGGTGGCTTATGCCTGTAATCCCAGCACTTTGGGAGGCCGAGGTGGGTGGATCACGTGGTCAAGAGATCAAGACCATCCTGGCTAACACAGTGAAACCCCGTCTCTACTAAAAAAAATACACACAATTAGCTGGGCGGGCACCTGTAGTCCCCGCTACTTGGGAGGCTGAGGCAGGAGAATGGCGTGAACCCAGGAGGCGGAGCTTGCAGTGAGCCGAGATCACACCACTGCACTCCAGCCTGGGCAACAAAGCGAGGCTCTGTCTTAAAAAAAAAAAAAGGCACAAAACCTTTAGCCATTAAGAGGGAAATTCAGCTTTCCAAACAATCTATCTCTTGTCTCATAAAAGAGGCATGAGTGAGCATCCTCACCACTTCTACCACATAGCAAGAAGACATCATCTATCAATCAACCAGAAAGCCCTCAAAACACCAAATCTGCTGGTGCCTTGATCTTGAATTTCTAGCTTCCCCTAGAACTGTGAGACATACATGTCTGTTATTTATAAGCCACACACGTTATAGTATTTTGTTATAGCAGCTTAAATGGACTAAGACATCACTTAAGTGTTTCCGCTTGTTTATGGCTCCAGGGTTTCTGTTCCATGTAAGTTGATCATGCTATATCTCTTTGGACACACCTACATCTAGAAGTCATCTAGATATTTCAGTGTGATGGTTTACTCTGAGACTTCAGTTCTCTGGTTAACCTATGAAAAAGTCATTAATACTCAAGTATCTAATTTTTTCTTGTAAGAATTGTGGGTGACAACATTCAAGTACTTCACATGCCAGAGCTGACGTCAACAGTCTCTCTCAAATATATATATTTGAAACAGGGTCTTAATCTGTCACTCAGACTGGAGTGAAGTGGCACAATCACAGTCATAGCTTATTCAATCTCCCTGGCCAAGGCGATCCTCCTGCCTCAGCCTCCTGAGTAGCTAAAACCACAGGCACGCACCACCATGCCCAGCTAATACTTGTATTATTTTTAGAGATGGAGTTTCGTCATGTTGCCCAGGCTGGTCTTGAACTCCTGAGCTCAGGCAATCCTCCTACCTCTGCCACCCAAAGTGCTGGGATTATAGGCATGAGCCACCATGCCTGGCCAACTGTCTATATTTTTAAAACTCCATTTCATTGTTCATATATAATTTGTACTTGTCTTTCAAATTAGAATTTCTAAACTACCATGTCCTTGAAATTGCCTTCTTATTATCTTCCTCTTCGGATAGATTCTTATGCATGCATTGTTATTGTGGGGGCCAAGGACTTTGGCCTCCTGGAGATTTGCTAAAAGTCACTGATATAAGGCAGATTGGTCCCTAGGAGAAGAGGCATACAAATTTATTTAACGTGTATACACAGGAGACTTCAGAATCCCCTCCAATGAAGTTTGGAAGCTTACATAACATCCTGGCAAAACATGTTATGGAATTAGGGAGAAGAGGAATACTGTTAACAGGATTACTAGGGAGAATGAATAGATCCGGGAACACAGATTAACTTGTATGTAGTTCTCTTTGACAGTGAAAGGGTCTGTTCTGTTCAGGTGTGGATATATTCTTGGTCATATAGGAGGGAGAAGAAAAAACAATTGTTCTTCTTGGCGGGTTCAGATTTTAGGCAGATGAAAGACCTTCGCAGAACAGCTTTATCTTATGCTTTGGGAGAGACTGGGGAAGCAGTGAGGTCGGGGGGACCTTGAGACTTCTTCAGTTCTGATTGTCAAAACATCATATTTTTGGGTATTGGCTTGAGCTCTAACATTATCTAATGATGTTCTGTCTTCACCAATCTATCATGAGAAATTTTTGTTGATTTCTTTTATATTCCTCATCTACTACATGAGTCAAATCAGTTCTCCACTAACGACTACAGATTAAAAGATAGCAATTCTTATGACATCAAATGGTAAATAATCAGAGTAATTTATAATCAAATATAACCCCAGGTATCATTCCTCAAGGAGACATACTGTCTGTAATGGCAAAACTAACATGACAGACAAAGAACAGAGTCATCAAAACTGGTCCTTGCCCTTTTATCGCCTTTTTAAAATTCACTACTTTTAACTATTTTGTGGTTGTGTGTTTGTTTGTTTGTGTATGTATGTGTGTGTGTTGTTGGTACTTTATGGATTCCGTAATCGCAAATTTAAAGCCTGGCATAACGAATGTGTCCAAGCATAGGACGAAGTGAAACCTGGTGCTTCCTGACAATAAATGTTTAATCCTCTTTCCTTGGAGATTTCAGAAAACTCCAGTAATTGAGGAAACAAGAATATGTAACCCTGGAGTACAACTTTTTATGAACACTGTGTAGTTCATGACACACAAGGGATCTTTTAAAAGCAGACATTGGTGTTCAGTAAGTTTACCCATTGACAAATGATTGTTTTACTGTATACAATACTCCCTACAAAACTTCTACTACTATTACACAAAAGAGTGATAAAATGAGAAACACCTTTTCCCCTCTATTTATACATCTTGCTCATCTCTGTAACTAAGTTTAATGTTTACCGGAGAGAGGAAAATACATCATTCCTAGGGAATCCTGTGCAGTGCTAATGAAATGAGCGATAGGACAACCTAAGAAGTGGTGACTGGCCTCCCACGAAATGATCTAAATATTGTCTTTGCAGCACCACACCCAACATACCCCGACTCTGCCAGTCCACAACTAGAGAGCCAGGGACAACGACCCTCCCCAAAAAATGTTTTATCTAAGCTTAATAATAAAATCTCTCTATAAAGATAACTATTTCCCAATTAATTATTGACATTTTTCTGTACCATCCTATTGGGAAAATGTTCAATCAGAATGCAGAAATTTACAAGCACCCCTTCTACCCCTTTTTCACCCCTACACCATGTGCCTAAAGACAAATGGTTCCGGAGATGATATTAGGTGGAAATTACAAGACACCCCATTAATTATTCTCTTAGGAAGAGACATGTGACACATCTTACAGAATCAGCTCAAAAGACAGAAAATCCAAAGCACTCATTATACATTTTTGTCTGACGCAGCACATTAAAATTTGAAGAAAGAAAACCATCTTATAAGTCAGCAAAAAAGAAAACAAAACAAAGCTCCTATTTATTTGTGCACCTCTGGTCATTTGGAAGATGATACATTGTGCTACAAATACTGTTTTCCAGAGATCCCACATGGTATAGTGGGGTGGGGGAAATGGAATGCTAATTAAAAATGAATTAAATCTCTGTGATTTCCAAATCCATATGATCGTCTAAGAGTTACTTAACCTCTGCGTTCCTCATACTTAAAATAGTACCTGTCTCTAAAGGTTGTAGTGAGAAGCTTTATGAGATAGTGAAAGAAAAGCACCTTCCAAAGGGTTGTCCCTCAAAAGTAACTCGCAAATGTTTATTTCTTTTAGACTGACAGGCTTTCATTAGGCAAACATGACCTAAAATGTATCCACAGTCGTAATTCCTTTTGCCACTAGTAGGTTGAATGATACTCCCTAGAAACATCAACTATTCAATCTGATCAACAATGTTTTCTGCATCATCTGTTAAATGCTTTTCTCCTTCTGAAGGTTTTAAATAGAAGTCGCTTAGATAACCAGTGTTCCAGGCAGATTGGATGAGTCAAACTAGACCAATCAGAAAACACCATTACCTCAGCCAAAATGATTGGACTAAGTATTTCAAAGGAAATTCAAGCCAGGCAAATTGGAATTTTTTACTAGGTGTTTTCATATGGTTTCCTGAAAGAGAACTCCTTGCCTATTTAAAGAAATACGAACCTAAAAGTTGGGTGCGACAGTGATGTTCTGTAGCTGAGGAGAAAGGCAGTTGTAACAGAAAGGAATGAGGCTGACACACCAAGGAAGCTTCAGGGACTTCTATTCCAAGGGCAACTCTCAAAACATGTTACCCTCTTGACAATTAGGTCGTTCCTTTAAGATTCAGCCCAGGTGTCTTCTCTTCAGGGAAGTTTGTCATGATTCTTCCAGGCTGGATTTAGGGCCCTATCTTCTGTCTTTCCGCAGAATTCTGTGAGTAATTCTGTTCTGAATCTGACCATTTTATAATGTATCAATCACTGCCTGTCTTCACCACCAGTCCATAAAAGTCAAGAGTGACTTGTCTCAACTTTCAATACTCAGTACTTCTCTTGGTGCAAGGTATATTTTGGTCTCCGAGACACAGACATACTATTCTATTTTAACAACTCTTCTGATCTGAGTTTAGCTTTTTGTTTCTTCGCAGTCCACAGCTGTGCCACAGTATTTGAAGTTTCATCTCGATGTGTCTTTATGGTTGTTTTCATTGGCCTGGTTAAGATTTAATGACTTAAATATATCTATGGCATTTATTTATTTATTTATTTATTTATTTATTTATTCATTCATTCATTCATTTATTTTAGCATCTTCTTACTACCACCTGAAAAGACTAAAAGGCAGAAATGAAATCCACAGGCAGACAGCCCGGGCGCCACCCTGGGCCTGGTTAAAGATCAACCCCTGACCTAACCGGTTATGTTATCTATAGATTCCAGACGTTGTATGAACAAGCGTTGTGAAAGTCCCTGTTCTGTTCTGTTCTGATTACCGGTACTTGCAGCCCCCAGTCACGTACCCCCTGCTTGCTCAATCGAAACCACCCCCCTCCCACCCATGGTTAAGCAAGCAGTTTGTCTAAAATAAAAAACCCCTAGACGTTTGTAGTTTAAAAAAGGGCGGGAGCCAATGAGAAACTGCCAAATGTTCAAACTTCAAAATGTCAACCAATCCCAATCTTGTAACTGCAAAAATGCTCTAATCTTCTGTAACCAGTTTGTGCCTTACTATAAAAAGTAGGCTTGAGCTGTGCTCGGGACCTCTCTCTTGCCCTCCTGACTACGCCTGTACGGAGAGAGGTCTGGGTTCGAACCTGCAATAAAGTGATCCCGGCCGCTTGGCTTTGACTTCGGTTTCTGGTGGTCGTCTTTGAGGGGGGTCTCGGAACTCAGGGCACAACACACCGTAGGCAACTGGAAACCTTTCAGCAAAACAGTTCTGGAAGAAAAAATAAAACATTATCTTTCAGGATAGATATTTATATTGTGGTAGAAAATTCTGCTAATCTATATATAAGTGACTTGAAAACAAAATGGCAAAGAAAAGAACCACACTGCGATTTGAAGTTTGTCTCATTGTTAAAAAGGTATCCTGTTTGTTTGCATTAATTATGAGAGTACTTCCACCCACTAATAAAATATCACATGTTAAATGCCAAAGTTTGAGAAAAGTCCCAATCTTGTCACACTATAATTAAGCAGATTTTTGGTATTTATTTAGACTATTCAGTATGCAGAACTCTTCACTGAATTGAAGTGAACCTAAAGTAAAATGATTGTCGTTTTCCCTACACTTTCCTCCAGGAAACAGAGATCAGAAGCCAAAGATGAAGATGTCCCCAGGCAAGAAGCAGTTTAAAAATAAATGGGAAAATTTCCTAAGGGCAGAAGATTGTTCTGGCTCATGATTTTCAAGGTTTTTACTAATTCTCCTCTAGAAAGTAATCACCAAGTCCTTGGTATTTAACAAAAGTAATTATCAATTCAAGGCTTACTCTTAAGATTCTAGTTTCCAAAAAATGCCTTCAAGCCAATCCATGTTCAGTACCATTGAGAGGGGATCTACGCCTAACCGCTTCATCGAGATTGCTTGTCCAGCCTCCAAAATCAAGGGGCAATAGTCTCAGCCCTGACTTTGGAGCCAGGAAGGCTTGTAGTTAGAATCCAGTTTTTACTGAGTGCAAGCTGTGATTTTTAGCAAGTCTTAGTGTTCCTATGACTCAATTTAATTGTACGAAAATTTCAGTTAAATGATGCCAATCTCTCGAGGTTGTTGCATGTAAAAATGAGATTTACACACAAAATGTGTAGTGGGTGATCAATAAAGATAGTTGTTATTTAACAACATTAGGAAATTCTATATTGGTTTGTGCCAGGTATTGTTCTGGGTACCAGTAAGTAAGGGGTGAGGGCAAATTCTTTCTCTCTGAGAACTTACCTTTTGTAGGAGACAGACAGAATAGTTAAGAAGAGAATGAATGAATGAATGAAAGAAAAAGAGAGTGAATGAATAATTTCAAATTGTAAAAAATACCATGAAAGGGAAGAGCAATAAACAGGATATGGGCATGGGAGAAAGAAATTTGTATTTAAGTGAAAAAGTGTTAAGAATTGGGGTCTCACCAGCGGAAATCAGGTGGAGAAGAACATTCTAGGCAGGAAGGACACATGCAAATCCCCTGGGGCAAGAAAAGGCTGAGCTTTCAGTCAACTAGCATGAACTAGGAAAACTAGCAAAAAAGGAGTTTGGAAAACAGGTAGATTTTGGTTTAAAGATGAGCAACATAAACCAGGAAGCAATAGAAACTAAGAGTTTGAATTTAATTCAATGTAGAAGAAAGTCTTGAAAGACTTAAAAAGAACGTAACTTATGCTGAGTAATCTGGCCTGTATTAAATAACCTACAGAAGGGCAAGAGGTGAAACAGCGGAGTCTAGTCAGATAGTTATCAAAGTAGTCCAATAAGAAAAGATGACAATTTTTATTCAGGTGATAGTCATGGAATTGAGGATATTTGGAGTGACACATCATACATATTTGTGGCTTGTGATTTTAGTATTAGTAACATCAACCATACCAGATCAAAGCAACTGCACTCAGCCTTGGCTCCAGCTTCCTTATAGCTCCACTTCTTCCACTCTCTGTGTTATGTTTGTTAACATCTCTCTCGTCCCCGTGTAGATCAAAAGCTCCCATGAGACTGGGGCTCCATCTTACCCATCTCGCATGCCAATTCTTTTCATCCCTTCATTCCTCTCCTAGAAATGAGCATATAATATTTGTGCAACAACCACAAAATATGGCCCAAATAAATAAATGAACATCACAGAAGGCAACCGGCAAAGATAACAATTTTCTCTAGTTCTTTTCTTCTCTAGAAAAGTATTACAAGTCTCCTTCCTCTGAAATTTGAGGTGTCCTGACATTCTTCAGAATGCTACCCACACCAATAGTGCAGAAAATTCTGCCCAATTATCTGGCTCAGAAATAGATTCTTTGAACTTCCCATCATAATCAGAGGTGAGTTCTTGGCTCTGGTATTATTGCCAGCCATAATTAGCTCCAGTTAAACTGCCTCTGTGCATCCTGGCAGGCAGATCACCTACATCAATAATGCTACCAGCCTAAGCTTGCTCTGGGGAGACATTGTGTGTGACAGACTTTATCTTCAGGGCAAACTGCCATTGAATGCAGTTGCAGAATCCATTGTTCTGCCCAGTTAAGCCAGAACTGTATTTGATCAATGGACCTTATGGGTGAGTGTCAGAATAATAAGGCCACTAATCATTTGCAACCCCATGGCACCATTCATCAAGGGATCTCAGAGAACTTTACCTGAGTTAATTAATACTGGCAATGCCTCTGTGAGCTAGATAAGTGTTATTATTCCCATTTTACAGATGAGGAGACTGAGTAATGGAGAAATTAACCCAATGTTGCTCAATAAAGAAATGAAAACTTAAAAAATACCTCTGAGCCTTTGTCTGCCTTGTCAATTAAATGCATCAGCTCATCAGTACTAGCTGGCTGCCTCTTAGATGGTCATGTTTTATTGATGTATACTGTTAAGCAGCTGCCACATTTCACCCAAGAGGTGACTACCTTTCCATCAAGGAGAAAGTAATTCTGGTTTATAGCAATTGTGGTAGCAAATGCTAAGGACAGCTAAGCTGACTTCCTTCCATTATATTGTTCACTATCTGCCCCTAATGACTTCTTTCTCAGAAAAAAAAAAAAAAAAAAATCTGGACAAAAATTTTTGATACGTTACCTTGTACCTAAAGTAGTTGGGAGTAGTTTTTGACATAGGAGGAAAACACGTGGCAGTCACATTATTCAGTCAGGGGAGAAAACTTGCCTTGATATAAAAATAAAAAGCAAAAACTCATTATGTTACATCAACAATGGAAAAGTTACTGAAATGGACATGTGAAATGTCTCATGTAATGCATCTGAGGGGAGAATAAAAACCTTTGAAAGCTTCCAGGTATCCAGGTAGAAATTTTTAAAGCCCTTACTTTGGTCAGAAAGTGATAAAATTTCTGCGCTTTGCAGGATTACAGAGTTAATGGAAAGGTGAAGGGCAGAGAAGCCAAGCCTGAGACAGATGAGGAAAAAGGGAAATTTGTTTTCAAGGCCCTCCCATGACCTTTTCTTTGTTTGCTTTCTTGCACTGTAGCATGTGACTGTGCAAGAAAGTGATCTTAGGAATAGGAAAATATTTTCCCTCATTTAATTGAGTTACCTTGAGCAAGATTTTCAATTTCTCTAAACCCCTGTTTCCTCATCTGTAAATCTGGAATATTAGCCTTCTTGCAGGATTATAAAGAAGATGAAATGAAACAGTGTATGCAGGAGTCTAATTTGGTGCTTAGCATTTCGTAGATGGTCAAGGAAAGGTAGATAATGCTACTATTGTTAGCAGCCACTCTCTACCTTAAACCACTCCACACCCTCCAAACCTGCACACACACCTTAGCTATTCAGTATGCTCCCTGCTGGTCTAACAGGAACTGAGCCTGCAAATGCCATCTCTACTTTCTGCTTCCCCCTTCTCTCTACTTACTCCTTCTACAGTCCAGTCCTTTAGAATGTCCTTAAACAGTCAATTGACCAGTCAGAGCCTCAAATTCTTCATCTGTTAAATGAGAGTAACAGCTTCCCTCTCCCTACCTTATCTCATAAGATTACCGTAAGAAACAAATGAGGGAATAACTCAGTTTGCATTGTAAACTCTACCATACAATATATTTTGACTTTTAAACATTACCATTATTATTTCTTAAGACTTAGCTGAGGGAAGAAAACCCATTTTAATTATTCACAGTAAGACATTAATGACAAAGAGTTAGTAGTTTACCCCTGCTAGGTAACATTGGTTCATTTTAATAGGCACATTTCCTGCCTTAATCCAAAACTGGAAATATTCATGAAAATTCAAGGCAGAGAAACAAACAAGGAAAGAAATTCATTTGAATGAGGAAATCCCTAAAGTGACCCTCTACGTGCTAACTTTTAGAGAAGGACGGTTCTGGCACATTTTGCTATCTTTCCAAACCCTTTGCTCAGTACTCAAAGTTGACCTGATGGAAAAATTGTAACATAAAAGAAGTTGATCCTGTGGTCGCCATATAGCCTCCACTGTCTCTGTTCCCAGTACTGAAAAGATTCTCTTGCATAACAAACTCAATTTAAGCTCCTCTTTTCTCCTGTTCTACAGCTAAGAAGAGTTTTCTGCTGCAAGTATTAATTGTCCTGACAGGGATGCCTGTCCTCTCTGTTTGCAGCAGTGGCGTGCTAAAGGATTCAAAATATACAAAAGTCTATTGTTACCTCCCCCAGTAGAAAATGCTATTAAAAAAAAGTCTTCTTTTTTTATACAAAAATCCTTGCTAACTGTTTCAGAGGTAGAAAAGTAAGCCCAGTACAAATACAAAATCCAAGTGCCAAAAAGCTAATAAAATGATAAGAAGATCCTGGCACTGATTTTCAATGCTTGCAATGACGTGCTAAAATATGCCAAGTCATACTCAGAAAGAACATTAGGCTGTTCCTATAAATGGGACCTACGGATCAGCTAAAGCAATAGATCTAATTACTATTATTAATAATAGCAAGAGTATATTAATCTCTCCTATCAGCAAGCAGGTATAATATTGACCTTTTCTTTCAAAGACAGCTATAATGCTATTATTTACTATTCTAGGCATTTTATTCTGCAGTAATAGTTACAAAATGATTAACACAATGATGTCCCATGCTGCACTGTCAAAATTCTCCTAAATTCTGTTGGAGAAAAGGATGGTCATGCCCTTCAGCTGAAGAGCATAGGAGTCGACTCATAAGAAAATGTGGAAAATAAACTCCAGCTTAGCTAAGATAATTATCTGAAACAATGGTAATCAATGAGGCATCTCATATTCATCCATCTGTCTGTCCATCCATCCATCCATCCATTCATCCATCAATCTCTCTTAAACATAATCTTTGTGATCTGCCACCACCATCACCAGCACACACTGAGGCATACCCACTGACAGTAGACCCCAAATTCTCACAGGAGGTCAAATATGGCAAAGACCCAATAAATTTCAGACATTTCTCATATTGGGGCAATACACATCGTGTATGCTAATGAATTGCAAGAAAATGACTTCCATCACTTCAAGAGCACGGCAATTAAGAGTCTGTATGTATCCTTCATGTCTCTCTTTCCCTTACTAGAACAATTTTGGAGGCCACACATGCCACATGTCATACCTCCAAGATGGATAAGACCACCCAACCTACATCAGTTTCATATGAGAACAGAAGGATACTCTTAAGCCACTAAGACTGTACAGGTTCATCTGTTTTAGCAGCTAGTGTTAAATTTTTCTCACACGTAAGATGCCAGCATGATTTTAACATGATCAGTGATTTGGGAATATCATTCAACCTCCTGGAGTCTATTTTCTCTTGGATGAAACAAGGGAATACCCTTCTCTCAAGCCTTCTATAATTTGTAATAAGTTCCTTGAGTATATAAGAAAAAGAAAACACATGCCAAACAAATAGCTATGTCATTGTTGGATCTCATCTCTAGGTTTCTATTACTCTACAGACAAAATACATTGCCAAAATATATTGGAATTCTTAGAGTTTTTATACACAGTATTTAACCCACTGTATTGTAACTATTTGTGTATACATCCTTCTGTGTTTGTTGTTGTTGTTGCTGCTGCTTTGGTTTTGTGTTTTGTTTTTGCATAGAACTGTGAGCTCCTCTGGGGGCAGGAATTGCCTTTTTGATCACTTTATCACCAGAGTCTGGGACAGTGCTTAGCAATCAATAATTTTTTTGTTGCTGTTGAAATGTAATTATGAATCTTGAAAAGAAAGCTTGCAATAGCTTATCTGTCTCTTCCCTGCCACCACTGAGGAAAAATTGCCATAGAGGATGTGTAAGGAGTTTTAGAGAATGGAAGCGCATACAAAGGAGGGACAGAGGCTGAGACAGAAAGAATGAAAAAGCAATTGAGGAGACTAGGCAAGAGAACAGGAGTAAGTTACTGATGTCAAAGTGGACATGAAGAAGGTACGAGGGAGTTAGGCCAGGTAACATAATAAAAAGTCCAGGTCAGAGCACAAAGGCCATCCTAGCAGAACACCTCATCATTTTTTGAAGCAGAAAATGAAATGTGACTGAGAATTGGGAGCACAGAGAAGGGATGAACATGTATCATATATATATGTATGTGTGTGTGTATATATATATATTAACCTGGGATATGCATTGCTAGAACTTGGAATGAAAATTTGAGATCTGATGGCAAGGCCTCCACTCTCCAGATGTCTGGGGCCAAGGAATACAAGGCAGGGTGAATTGGTCAGGATGCTGGTGACAGTTTCAAACTTGTTTGACAAGTAGAACAAGACAGGATGATAGGACTAGATGCCAAATGGAGTATTAGGCCTCTGCTATTGTCTCAACTAATGTAATCAGGAAAAGAAAACATTTTACACTGTCTATCACTAAAAATGTCCGAACAAGGGTTGGAATCTCAACAAGGCAAAGGCTGCTCTTCAGTATGTCACCCTGTTCCTTAGAAGGCCATTTGTTTTAATACTGGTTAGCCACTGGTCTTTACCTAAATGCTTCCCATCACCGAAACAAGGATCCTTACTCTTTCAACATGGTGTCTCTTGCCTCTGAAATTGATCTTTGCTATATTATCCCCATTCTGGGGAAAGTGACAAAGCCTAGTAAGTGACACTCAACAGCAACCTGCCTGACCCTTTGTCAAATTCCACCTCCACTAAGGCTGCAGCACCCAGACAAGGAGCTACCTGCATAGAACTATATCCACATCAGGGTCTAACTTGCAAGGTGCCAAGAAAAGGCAAAGAGCTAAAGGGTATTACAGAGCAAAGTGTTTAGGTAGTTCTGAGAGTCAAGTATAAGCCCAATCCAGAAGGCAGCAGCAAAGGTAAACCTAAGAAATGGAATCCAAGATCAGGAGACAGGACTACCGGAATAGATGGGAGGAGATAAGAGTGTAATGTTTCTACATCAGTATTTCTCCAAATGTGTTCAACAAAAAAGTATACCTCAAAAATATCTGCCTCTATACACTAGTTCAAATACATGATGTTCTTTCTGAGCACTTCAGTTCCAAAAACTATTCCTCAGAACAATTCTCCTGTATCTAAATAATTTTCTTACGTTCTATCTGGTATTCTTGCACCTACCACTTCACCAGTTACTCCTACTACCAGGAGGCCTCCCATGGGCTAGAATACCACTTTCGAATTTCACAAATTCAATGGCTTAAGTCTTTTGGCCTCCCCGTGAGTAACCATCAGGGATTGTCTACCTGCCTATCTCTTTGTCTACTGGATGGGACTTTATTTTCCTACCTGCCTCTCTCATGTCATTTCTGCATTAATTTCTGGGACCTCTTTGGTATATTATCTTCACTTTCTCCAGGATCACCGTGCTGATAGGTCCAAAATTCCTCCATTCAATGCAACTAGGTCAGTGTGTTGTTCTGTCCTCAGGCATTGGCCCTTCAATTTCTCAGTTTCTAGGTGATTTTCAAGTTCCAATGTTGATTGCTACATGGGTGAAATTGCTAATTATATAGCATTGATGTATGTGGTGTCCCAACAAGTGTAAGCTGTTAGCCCATTCTGCCTGTTTTTCATAACTTAGAACATTTGGCATTTCTAACCAAGATTGCTAATATTATCATTTTTTTTTTTTTTAATTTGGGAAGGAAAGTCTCCAATTACTAGCTCCCTAATTTCTGCTGTTGTCTCATTATCCAGAACTGGGTGACATGACTGGCCAAAAGGAATGAGAGGATGATTGGATTGTATCAATCATGATGCATTCTGGGACAGGAGTCTGAATTCCATGCAATCAAGGGATTCCCACCAATTACCTGGGTCAATTAGAGTCTGGTATCAAGAAACAAAAGGAAATTACTGTTGAATAGGACATGGACAAGGTCTATTCTATTTTCATTTATAACAGCATCATCAAGTTAATTGAGTAAGAAAATTCCACAAATTAAAACTGTCCAACAACCCAAAGAAGTCATGAGTTCCCCTCAAAATAATCTCTAAGGAAATGTCATTTGACCATCTTAATGTATATTATAGATGAGTATACGAAACAGATACTAATTTCCCTGTCCCACATAGCAGGAAAAGTCATTATATAATACAGGAAATCATGAAAACACTAGAGGTGAGGACAAATGAAAAGAGAAAGATTTAAAAAGCAAGTTTGACTCACTCCACAACTTTTCTGGGACCTATAAACATATGACTCTTATTGACTGTGGCATAAATGGTTTTCCTCCAATTTTCTTTTTGCCTTCCTACTTTAGTAAAGGAATTACTAAGTTTCAGTTTTGCATATGGCTGCTCAACTGATGACTGCAGTTCCCAGCTTCCTTTACAACTGGGTGTGGCCATCCTAAGTAACGGAATGGGAGTGAAAGTGACATGTTCAACTTCCTAAGAATAGCCTTAAAATCAGCAGACGACCTCTCCTTCTGCTCCTCATTCTCTCTCCTATTGCCTGGAATGTGGACATGATGGTAAATAAACTTGAATGGCGTAGGTGGGACAAAACACTTGAGAAAGCAGAGCAACAAAACAGAAAAAGTTTTGCTCCCTAACACTATGGGGCCACCAAACCAGTCTGCATTGCTTATGCTCAGATTGTTACATGAAGGAAACCTAAACTTTTTTGTTTAAGCCACTGTTATTTTGATCTTTGTTACATGAGGCAAATCTTTATCCTACATTGGCCTTCCTCCATTTCAAACAATGGCTTTTGCAAATCTTTGATGGTTCTCTAACAGCTCAAGACTAATCTTGCCGCTTTATCTCTGTAAATGGCTCCATATCTCACTTCTAGAAATTAACGGTATCTGGCTAGAAATCTGAACCCTGTTTTAGTCAGTTCAAGCTGATATACCAGAATACCATACTATGGGTTACTTAATCAACACATATTTATGTATTATAGTTCTGGAGGTTGGCAGATACAGTGACTGGTGAGGGAACTCTTCCTGGTTTGCAGATAGTCATCTTCTCCTTGTATCCTCACATGGCTGAGAGAGAAATCATTGCTTATGTCTTTTCTTATAAAGACACTGATTCTGTTCACGGGAGCTGTACTCTCATTATCTAATCCCCTGATATGGCTTGACTGTGTCCCATCCCCACCTAAATCTCACCTTGAATTGTAATAACCCCCATGTGTCAAGGGTGGGGCCAGTTGGAAATAATTGAATAATGGGAGTAGTTTCCACGTTCTGTTCTCATGGTAATGAATAAGTCTCACAAGAGCTGAGGGTTTTATAAATGGGAGTTCCCCTGCACTAGCCCTTGCCTGCTGCCATGTAAGACACGATTTTGCTCCTCATTCATGTTCTGCTATGATTGTGAGGCCACTGCAGCCATGTGACACTGTAAGTGAATTAAACCTGTTTCCTTTATAAATTACCCAGTCTCAGTATGTCTTTATTAGCAGTGTGAGAACAGACTAATATATACACCAAAGGCCATGCTTCTAATACCATCATATTGTAGGTTAGGATTTTAACATATCAATGCTGGGGTGACACAGACTTTCAGTCCACATTCTTTCTCTGGCCCTCCAAAATGTATGGCCTTTTTGTATGGAAAATACATTAATTCCATCTCAACAACTCTGAAAGTCTTATTTCTTTTCATCATCAACTCTAAAGTCTAAAGTTCATAATCTCATCTAAATATTATTTAAATCAGATATGAGTAAGACTAAGGTGTGATTAATACTGAGACAAAATTTTTCTCCAGCTGTGAATCTGTGAAATCAAACAAGTTATTGTTTCCAAAATACAATAATGGGACAGACATAGAATAGATATTCCCATTCCAAAAAGAAGACATTAGAAAGAAGGAAGTGGTGAGGAGTTCCACACAGTTCCAAAATGTAGCAAGGCAAACTCTTTGAGATTTTAAACCTTGAGAATAATCTTCTTTTGCTCAATTCTCTGGCTTCCAGGCACACTTGGATAGCAATGGCTTGGTGTGTTGGGCTTGCTCCTTCTACCTAAAACTACTGCTCTCTGCAAGGGCCCCACATGCCCGTCCTTGAGCCATTGGCTGGGGGCATCCTGGTCCACCAAAATCAGACAGGGATTTCCACCCTTAGAAGGCAAGGAGCAATTATCCTTTCCTCTGGGCCTGTAGTGGGAGTGGCAGCCCTGTTGATCTCAGAATCACCTTTGGGGACCTTCTTTTCTTTTCTTGACAGACAGCACATGCTCACAGCTGTCTTTCCATTTTCTCTGTTTTCTTTAGCCCCAGCTGGCAGTGTTTCTGCTGGTGTAATCCCATCTTTATCCCTAGCTTCTGTTGAGATGGGTGATTAAGTCCTCAGTTCACAATCACACTAATCTTATCAAATGGTCTATCTGCCACAACCTTAGAGCTGTCTTCAGAATATGCGTTCCCATTTCTTGCAATATGGATTGGCTGAGAATTTTTCAAATCTTTAATTCCTGGGACATTTTTGCTTAACAATCCATTCTTCAAATCATTTCTCTCTTCTTGCTTTTTACTGTAAGCAACCAGGAGGAACCAAGCCACTCCTTCAAAACTTTGTTTAGAAGTTTCTTCAGCTAAGTATTTAATTTCATTGTTTGCAAGTTCTACCTCCCACAAAACACTAGTATATTAACGTAATTGAAGTCTTTTCCCACTTTATAACAAGGTTTGCCTTTTTGCCATTGTTCAATAGCATATTCTTTATTTCTGTCTGATATCTCATCAAAATTTTCTTTAATGATCATGTTTCTACCAAGAGTCTGTACACAATTATTTATGTATTCTGTAAGAAGACAGAAGCTTTCTCTAGAGTGCTGATTTTTTTTCTTTTACTGAACTCTCACAACCAGAATCAACTTTAAAGTTCCTTTATGGCAATGTCAGCTTTTTCTGGCATGTTGATACGGTTTGGCTGTGTCCTCACACAAATCTTATCTTGAATTGTAGTTCCCATAATCCCCACATGTTGTAGGGGGGACCCACTGGAAGATGATTTAATCTTGGGGGCTGTTACCCTCATGCTGTTCTCATGACAGTGAGTGAGTTCCCACAAGATCTGATGGCTTTATAAGGGGCTTTTCCCCCTTTACTCAGCACTTCTCCTTGCTGCCTCAATGTGAAGAAGGATATGTTTGCTCTCTCTTCTGCCACAATTGTAAGTTTCCTGAGGCCTTTCAGCCATGCTGAACTGAGTCAATGAAACCTCTTTCCTTTATAAATTACTCCATCTTGGGTATGTATTGATTAGCAGCGTGAGAATGGACGAATACAGTACATTGCTACTGGGTAGTGGGGCTCTGTTTTAAAGATACCCAAAAATGTGAAAGCAACTTCGGAACTGGGTAACAGGCAGAGGTTGGAACAATTTGGGGGGCTCAGAAGAAGACAGGAAAATGTAGGAATGTTTGGAACTTCCTAAAGGCTTGTTAAATGGCTTTGACCAAAATGCTGATAGGGATATAAACAAAAAAGTCCAGGCTGAGTTGGTCTCAGATGGAGATAAGGAACTTGTTGGGAACTGGAGCAAAGGTGACTCTTGCTATGCTTTAGCAAAGAGACTGGTAGCATTTTGCCCCTGCCCTAAAGATCTGTGGAACTTTGAACTCAAAAGAGATGAATTAGGGTATCTGGTGAAAGAAATTTCTAAGTGGCAAAGCATCCAATTGGAAGTAGAACATAAAAGTTTAGAAAATTTGCAGCCTGATAATGTCACAGGAAAGAAAAATCCATTTCCTGAGGAGAAATTTAAGCCTGCTGCAGACATTTGCATAAGTAACAAGGAGCCAAATGTTAATCACCAAGACAATGGGGAAAGTGTCTCCACAGCATGTCACAGACCTTCATGACAGCCCCTCCCATCACAGGCTTGGAGGTGCAGGAGGGAAAAATGGTTTTGGGAGCTGGGTCCAGTGTCCTCCTGCTGCATGCAGCCTAAGGACTTGGTGCCCTGTATCCCAGCTGCTCCAGCCATGGCTAAAAGGTGCCAAGATACAGCTCAGGCCATGGCTTCAGAGAATGCAAGCCCCAAGCCATGGCAGATTCCGGGTAGTGTTGGGCCTGCAGGTATGCAAAAGTAAAGAATTGAGGTTTGGGAATATCCACCTTGATTTCAGAGTATGTATGGAAATGCCTAGATGTCCAGGCAGAAGTGGGCTGAGGGGCTGGGCCCTCATGGAGAACTTTTCTACTAGAGCAGTGTGGAAGGGAAATGTGGGGTTGGAGCCCCCACATAGAGTCCCCACTGGGGCACTGCCTAGTGGAGCTGTGAGAAGAGGGCCACCATCCTCCAGACCCCAGAATGGTAGATCCACTGACAGCTTGCACCATGTGCCTAGAAAAGCCACAGACACTCAACACCAGTCCGTGAAAGCAGCCAAAAGGGGGGCTGTACCCTGCAAAGTCACAGGGGCTTATCTTCCCATAGCTGTGGGAACCCACCTTTTGCATCAGCATGACCTGGATATGAGACATGGAGTCAAAGGAGATCATTTTGAAACTTTAAGGTTTAATGACTGCCCTATTGGACTTTGGACTTGCATGGAGCCTGTGGCTTCTTTGCTTTGGCCAATTTCTCCATTGTGAATGGCTGTATTTACCCAATACCTCTAACCCCGACCTCCACTTCCTGTATCTAGGAAGTACCTAACTTTTGATTTTACAGGCTCATTGGTGGAAGGGACTTGCCTTGTCTCAGATAAGACTATGGACTTGGACTTTTGGGTTAATGCTGAAATGAGTTAAGACTTTGGGGAGCTGTAGAGAAGGGCATGATTGTGTTTTAAAATGTGAGGATTTGAGATTTGGGAAGGACCAGGGAGGGATTATGTGGTTTGGTTGTATCCCTGCCCAAATTTCATCTTGAATTGTAGTTCCCATAATCCCCATGTGTCATAGGAGGGACCTTGTGGGAGGTAATTTAATTGGGGTGGGGGGTGGTTATCCTCAATTTGTTTTCATGATAGTGAGTGAGTTCTCACAAGATGTGATGGTTTTATAAAGGGCTTTTCCTCCTTTAGCTTGGCACTTCTCCTTGCTGCCACTAAGTGAAGAAAGACACATTTGCTTCCCCTTCTGCCATGATTGTAAGTTTTCTGAGGCCTCTCCAGCCATGCTGAACTGTGAATCAATTAAACTTTTTTCCTTTATAAATCACCTGGTCTCATGTATGTCTTTATTAGCAGTGTGAGAATGGATTAATACAGATGTACTACAGACTCTTCCAGCCTCTACTCATTACAAAGCTACTTCCACATTTTAAAATATTTGTTAAAGCAGTACCCCAATTCCTGGTACCAGTTTGTGTACACTCAGCCCTTTGTATCTGCAGGTTCCACATCCACAGATTCAACCTACCATGAAATGAAATATTTGAAAAAGAATAATAATACATTAATAAAAATAACAAAAATGAAAACAATACAGTTTAACAACTCTATACATAGCATTTTCATTGTATTAGGTATAAGTAATCTAGAGATGACTTGAAGTATCTGGGAGGATGTGCTTAGGTAACTATGCCATTTTATATAAGGAACATGAGAATCTGCAGATTTCAGTATCTGCAGGGTGTCCTGGAACCAATTCCCCTCGGATACTGAGAGACAACTGTATTACGGTTCTCCAGAGAACCTTGGCTTATGCCATCATGGAGGCTAAGTCCCACAATCTGCTGCCTGAAAGTGGGAGACCCGGAGAAGCCAGTGTCGTAGTTTGAAAGCCTGAAAGCCAGACAGCCAATGGTATAGATTCCAAATTCTGATAGCCTGAGAACTAGGAGCACTGAGGGAAGTAGAAGATCAATATCCCAACTCAAGCAATCAGGCACGGGGAGGGTGAATCCAACCTTCCTCCACTTTTTTGTTCTTTTCAGTCCCTTTTTCTTTTCAGTGAGATGATGCTTATCCATATTGGAGAGGACCATTTGCTTTATTCAGTTCAGCAATTTAAATGCTAATATTTTCCAGCAACACCCTCCTGGACACCTCAGAAGTAATGTTTCATTAAATTCTAGGCATCTCGTGCCCCAGTCAAGTTGACACATAAAATTAACCATTATACTTTTCAACCCACCAATCTATCTCCATCCACATCTATTTTGAATTTAGACCCTCCCACCATTGCTGAGTAAGTGAGTAGGCAAACTTTCTCAAGGAACTTACTACGTTTTTCCCTCTTATATAATGTTAACACTGCTCTCTTTGATGTTATATTGCCATTGTCATTCATATAAGCTCGGGTTCTCCAACTCTGCGTGTGTTTTTGCGTGTGAGTGTGTAGATGTGTAGTTGAAAAGCAGGGGTGGAATTGAGAAGAGGGCAGCCTAAGAAGCTGTTTGAAGAGCATTCTTTATCTCAGAATTTGTGATTTGCATGATAAAATATCTAGAGAAACACAGAAATAGATGGGAACGCATAATAGACCAAGAAACTAAGATTGACAACTAATCTACTGCCAAAATCTTAAAGGAATTTCCTCTAATTATAATATTCATGAAGTGGAAATGAGAAACACAATTGTCAGGTGACATTAATACACACCTTGTCAACTGCAAGAGATCAAAACTGCCAATGTGAAGGACAAAGCAGAGGCCCATCAACACATTTGTCTATGCCTTGGCCCAGGAATACAGAATTTGTGAAAACTGCCAACCACAAATTGATTGCATAGCTACAGCTCTACCAAATAGAACATACAACACAAATTCTACAGTAGCCGTCTGTGTGTGCATACACACACGTACACACAGGCACACCCACATATATGTATATTGCTGATGTAAAGGATTGCACGCACACATATATCCCATCCCAGATTTCCCAATTTGGACTTGTCCTTCTAAATATGTTCAGATATTAAAAATTTCAGGAAAGCTACAGACTATAAGGCAGAAAAGGGCATATGGCATATTGCATCTTAGAATACAACTCCAATAGTATGAAGACAGGGGAAGAGAAAAAAACATGTAATTGAAACGCTAAATTTATCAATATTGTTTCAGGACAAGAAATAGCTACTCACTGCTTTAGATCATACATAAATATTTATATAATAATAATAATAGCAAACATTAAATATGGAACACAAAATGGAAAATAGGTTACATGAATCCTAATCTCACTTATATATCTTACAAGCTATGTGACCTTAAACAATTTACTTACCATGTTGTTACTTCAATTTCCTCATCTGTAAAATGAGAAAAAAAATAGTTGGCAAGATTCTGTGAGTTATGTTTGATACTAATATCAATCCTGGTGATGATTGATCGCAGTGATGTATGTGCTATTATGGTATCATGCCCATTTCACAGATAGAATAAAGTTGGAGTTTGAGGAGGTTCAACTACTCTTTTAATAATTGGTAGAACAAGAATCCTAATGCACCATTTTATGTATACAGCTAATACTCTAATTACTATACTATACTGCCTCACAGCAAGTTAACAATACTTTAAGAATAGGGAGTCTCTTTCTAAGACCAACATCACATAATATAAATGACTACTAGACACCATAAATGTGGGACTGATCCATGAATATCAACAAATCTTTATGCTTGAGATCTGAGAACTGTATTTTAACAGTAGTCTAGGGCTGAGTGGAAGCGACTGACATAGTCTATCATCAACTATGGATAGATGCTCCTTTGTTTAACGACGACAACACTGAAAACAGAAAAAACAAAAACAAAAAAAACAAAAACTGTTCCAGTGAAAATATTCTGCATATTAAAAGAAGGAAAGGGCAATTAAGATGCAGAAAAAATGCACTTTACAAAGTTACTAAAGAAAGCAGAAATTGCAGAAATATTCTTTGTAATCTCAATGGAATATGAAAACTATAGTCTGAATGAAGAGATGAAAGATGAGATTATATGAAAATAAGTTGAGATAAGAAGGGAATTGACTGAGAGGCAGGCAGAAGTAAAAATGAAAGTCTGCCATGATAAATAAAGATTATAAGAAGATTAAAAATGCAATAATAGAATAGAAATCTGCATTAAAAGCAATAAAGAACAACATTAATGCTGTAGAATTAGTGATGATGAGTTTAAGCTCTAGAAACTATAGAAGAAATGCAGAATGAAGAAAAACTTAAAGATGCAAATGTTGATGGTAGGAATAAAGGCCAGAGAAAGAGAGGTCAGTTATGAAGATACTTAGGGTTTTTTTTAGAAGCACAAATCACAATGAAAACAATTATTAAAAATGTTTGAAGAGACATACATATAGCATGTGTTCAGTGAGTTTACAGTTTATAAAGGATTACTTAATACATGGAATACACCTGACTGACATTTTAAAAATTGTGTTTATAGATCAATGTTATTGCAAATTACATGGTATAGTATGCACACTGGGGAAAAATTGAAAAAGGTAGATGAACAAGAAAATATTTTTAAAGTTCGCTACAATCCTATTATATGGTAATGTTATTAACTGTATGCTGGGTATCAGTGCAGACCGTACATGAATATTAATTACATTATACAAACTTACAAATGTGCACACAAAGCATGCGTGATGTTTTGTATAATTTGCTTAGTCTCTAATTGTACTACAGATTTTCTCTTCAAAACCAACATTTTTTCATTAGGGGTCAAAATATATTCATGGTTTATAAAATCAAGCAATTGCAGAATGTTATCAATAAGAGAAAATTTAACATCACCCCAAATCTTGTTGACTCGGAAATAAATTCTACCACCATTTTGAAGATCATTCTTTAAGATATTTCTCTATGCAAAAGGAACCTATAAATATAGATTAGACGTGAATTTTGCCAGAGGTAAAAACACAGAAATAGATTGAGATAGAAATAGATACAGAGACATTTTTCATAAATGAATCATATAGCCAATGCTCTATTAACAATGTATTTTCACTTAACAAGGTATTGAACATACTTCTGTTAATTAATATACATTTGTTTATTATGTTGATTTCATTAAATTACCTTAAATGGCTATGCCATGATTTATTTAATGCATTCTGTATTGATGAGCACTCTGGTTACATTTAACCTCTCTGTAACTTAGTTTTTTCATCCGTGTAATAGAAATAAATAGTACTATTCACAAGTTACTTTACAAATAAGCTGAGTTAATGATACAGAAATTACAGAATTGTATAGTGCATAGTAAAAGCTATATAAATATTTGATATTTTAAACATTATATTTAGATTATATATAACATAATGTTATCTAAACCATAAACAACCATGAATATAACTATAATGAAGAAAAAAATCTTATGCATGCTTTTTATAAATTAGTTTGATTTTATTTTAATAAGCAGGACTAGAACCAGGTTTTGGGGACCTGAAAACACTATCTTTAAGAAGTAAAATTCAAAATTAAGCACTAAGATATCTAAGAACTTGGAAGGAAGTCATGCGAATGAGAGACTCTAAAGCTCACGCTTTGGTACCTCCATGGAAAAATATGCCTCATTCTTTAAGAAAACATTTTGAATCCAAGAAGGTGGGGGCCATTTATGGCATAGTCATGTATTTTTAGATAAAACCTGGCACAACACATGTATACTAGACCTTCAATAAATATTAACTGTATAGCCTTGGGGGAATTACTGGATCAAATAAAATTGTGCAACAATTGGCACACTTACTTCCTAAAATTTGTACCAAATTTAGCTCCACTCCAAATTCTTAAGAATTCCCATTTTATCTTAGTCTTACCAATGCTGGGCGTTTTGTTTGGTTCAATTTTGTTTTGCCACACTAAAGCTTTTAAAATATGGATTCACATTTATCATCTCTCTAAAGAAAAACCTTTAGGTTTCACGTCATGTTTAAAAAGGCCTTCTGTGTTCCAAGAGGGTAAAAATAATCACCCATGTTTTCATCTCAATAATTTATAGCATCATTTTTTAGATTTAAATATTCGATCATCCTAGGATGCACTGCATTATACCAAATTACTTATAAATCTAATGTTTTCAATGCTTAATCAGTTCTCCTCTGAAATTTTTGATTAATACTTATTTTCCCTAGTATAAAACATTATCTATATCATATACTAAATTTCAGCATATAGTTAAATTAATATCTGAAGTCTCCATTTTACTTTAATGACCTATCAGGATTTCAGCTAAGATTGGTTTGGATTAATAAATTAAGTTAGACAAAAATGCTATCTTTACAATACTAAGCCATACTATTCAAGAATAATGTATGTCTCTGCACTTATTGGAGTCTTTTGTGGCCCTCTGTAGACTTTTAGGGTTTCTTCATGCAAATTTTGAAAATTTTGTTAAGTTTGTCTCAGAATCTTTATAATTTTTGTTATTCTTTTTTTATTATTATTTCTAGTTGGCTATTACATATGTTAAAGGCCTATGTAAATCATATTTAATTTTGTAGTCTCCTTAATTAATTTTCTTATCAATATATTTTTCTTAATTTTTATCTATAGATTTTCATTTGATTATTTTGATTTATCTTATTAAGCACACTTCTTTATTTTTTAGTAATATATATTCACATTATAAGAAAAGAGTATAAAAGATAAATAAGTTATCCAAATATTCTGGCTTGCCAGAAACAATCAATATTTGATGTCTCTTTATGCATACAAGAACTCATATTTTTAATCTATTTAAACAGACATAATAAGAGTAGAGAGATACATACACACCAAGACATGCTAATATGCTATTATTAAATTAAGAAGGACTTAATTTCATTTTTCCTGAACTTAAATGTAGTCACACTAAAGGAATTAATATACTTTAGTTAAAAGGCTTTTTATTTGATTTTTAAATTATGAGATATTAAATCCTTTAAATTCTTCTGAGTTTAAGGAAAAAAATATTAAAATTATTAAGCTGAAGGCATGATATATTTAAACACACGTTTAATGTGGAGACCTTGAATTATTCCTTTCTATCAAATATGAAATATTTAGATTCACACATTTCCTCACACTTCATCCTTCCTCTAATTATGACTTTTTTTTTTTTTTTTTTTTGAGACAGGGTCTCACTCTGTCATCCAGGCTGGAGTGC